>NC_135411.1:21471899-21664399 GCF_051991245.1 Festucalex cinctus | reverse complement strand
GTATTGCCAACTACTGGCCTGGCATTCACATTATGTTTGTTTTTCTTTTCTTTTATTCTCCTTAAGTGCAAAAAAAAAAATCGCATTTATTCAATGTTTTGAAAAATGCGTCCCCCGCAATATGAGAAGAACAAGTACATTTTCATATGCACATTTTGTATTTTGTCAAGGCCACTGTTGCGTAAACATTACCGAAAAATGTAAATATTTCCCGTTATGACTGTTCTTTTCTACAACAGCCAGTGCATTGCTAGAGACTGAAAACATACACTTTTATGGAAAATGAATGCCAAATGGAGATTTTCCTCCCAAGTAAACACTTTTTCAAATGATCATTTTCAGAAAATGGAGGCTGTCATATTGAAAGTCTGTTTTTTCTCAATCAGTCTTTTCTTATAAAGCTATTAAAGAGTGGAACGGGCTCCCCGACCACATGAAAAATAACATCAATTTTAATAACTTTTCACGCGCAGTCAAAGGCTGGCTCCTTGAATATCAGTCCTGTCCACATTTTTAGTACTTGGGTACATGTCCATCAGACGATACCCTAGTGGGTACCGTCTGATGGACACAGCCACAACTATAACTGTTGCTGCTTCAATAGCAAACATAACTACTACCTCTCCGATTTATGTATTTTACGCGTGTTATAGATTTGTAAATTGATGTTGTGTATAATTCTGCCTCTTTTATCTTATAGGATATGTAATTTAACAATGCTGTATTGTGTATCTGACACTTCATATGTTAGTTGAATGTAATTTTGGTGCTCCGTATGTTGTATGTATGTAGTTTTTAACTGTTATGTAATTTTATTTTATGAGGACTACAGATGGAAATTAGCATATTGCTAAATCTGGTGCAGCCATCTTTTTAATGTTACTGTACACTGTCCTTTTAATAAACCAAACTCAAACTCAAACTCAAAATAACAGTAGCGGAACACAGGGCTTGACTGTTGATTTCAAGATAATGAGCTTGATGATGCCTGGCTGTCGTGTGTGCATTTAACTGTGACTAGTTAAAAATTAGTCACTCCCATGACGCCAACATACGCTGAGTCCATTATTAAAAATACATCTTTTTCCACATGTATCAATGACAACTATGTAATTCATCACCCTGATGATCATGAAAGAAAGTAATGCGTGGCGGCTGACAAACAGTTCCAAAACAATCAGCAATCTCGCTGTCGAAGAGTGGAGACTTGGACCAACCCGTGTAGAAGAAGTACTGTGGCAGGAAGACTTAATATAGAGTGACAAGAGAAGCTGGCACAAGGCGGGAAAGCTGACATGTAAAAGGAAGTGAGAGAAAATAGTCTCAGCCACAAAAGTCAGGAAAGCATGCTTACCTCTGCTAAGCTAATCTGAGCCACTCCCTCGTTATCTGTATGTTTAAGAGTCACATGGACTTTTTTAGGTTCCATGAAACAAATGACAGGAATCTCAGCACGAGTCTGACGCAGACTAAAAATAGTTCAGTGTTGTTTTACCGAGCTTCCTGTTGCCGAGTCATATTGATAACGTAAAGTCTCATATTTCATAGGCTCACAAATTCCTGTGTTGTGGCAGCACAGTAGGGAAACGAAACTTATGTTCATGTCTTCTTTCAAGTCATTTATAACATGCACAAAGTAAATCAACAGCAGCAAAGGTAACAATAACAGAACTCTTCGATTTATATTACTTTTACATCAATTCTATTATTTATGAAATTATTTTATTTTATTGATTTACTAAGTACAGTGGTGCCTTGAGATTCAAGTTTACTTGACCAAGCTTGTCCAGTTATTCAAAACTTGTCTTAAATTGTTTGCCCAGTAAAATAAATTGGAATGCCAAGAATCCGCTCCAGCCTCCCCTCCAAAAAAAACACATTGTTTTTAATTAAAACAAAACCTGTAACATTATGCTTTATAAAAAACAATGACATCATTAAATAGAATAGGAAAAAAAAATTTTTTATTATTTTTTTTTTTTTTGCTTCTTTTCAATGGCCATTGTGCTGTACCTTCTGGTGTACGTACCTTGGCCACCTGGGGGCAGTATAGACATACTTAAACCCAGTCAAAACTCCTCAGAAAGCCATCATTCTTCAGAGATAACAAATGTATGTGTGTAGGTATAACTTTCTACGCTGTTCCAGCATTTTTGTACAAATATCCGTTGCTTCAGGATTAATACTGCAACACGGGTACTATTCGTTACTGTATGTTTTACATTGTCATCACTAAGATGAACAGACTTGTCTAAAGAAAAGTTATGAGGTTGTTTTAAATTCACAACATGTAATTTCCTTCCATCCATTTTCGGAACCGACATTCCTCACAATTTCAAGTCTATCCCCACAATGGCCGTTAAACCTGGAAAAACACGCGTGTATGTTCCCCACAAAGTTGCAAAGACAAAGGCGCACGCGCGCACACACACACACACCCACACACACACACACACACACACACACACACACACACACACACGTGTTTTTCATTAATTTAGTTTGAAAACTAAATTAGCTTGAAAAAATAGTTTGTAAACTTAAAGTATACATTAGTATAGGAGACATACTAGTATACATTCATATACTAGTATACATACTGGACATAGTATACATTTTAAATATAAAAAGTGTTTTTAATAATAGAAAGTTTAGAAATATTTAAAATGTTTATATTTACTTAATTCTTCCATTAAGAAAAAAAAATAAAAAGAGTACCCCATTTTTATTTTAAGAACAATAACATCAAGGTAGGCTTGGACCAGTTACAAATTTTTACTTATTTTAACAAATTAAATTTTAATATATTGTCAACATTCACATTTTTTTAGCAATTTATTAATGAGTTAATGTATCATAAGAAAAATGAACATTTTGTTTAATAAAAAATCAGTGAAATGCTGAACCAGCTCCATATTTTATTTGATATAACATTTACATTTTTATTACATTTTATTTCCTTTTTTTTAATTTGTGTAATAAAATCAGAGCAGTGTTGCACATGCATCAATTTTTTTTTTATTACAAATACAATCATGAACCATCTAACTTACTGTCAAGACTATTTTTGTCTATTTTTTAATCATATTTTAATTTGCTCCATAATTGTTTATTTGAAGATTAATAACATCTAATCAATGCTCAACTACCCTTATATTTTGCAAACAGCTGTCTGACATCAGCAATAACGAGCTGACCCTATTTAGTATATTTTATCATTTACATTAATTAAATTATAAATTAATGTCTGCCTATTTGTATTTAACTAACATAACATCAAAGTAAAGATTGAACAGCTGCATATTGACATAATTAACGATAGTGTGTTGTGTTATACGTACTTTTAAAGTAATGTATGAACTAATTGTAATGACCCTCATAAGGGATAGGTGGGATGTTTGCCGGCAGCTGGCAGACGGACATGTGACCCGAGCGAGCCGTCAACCAATCATATGACCTTCCTGTCTACTAGCCCTGTTTAGTCTGGGAAGCACGGGGCTAACCGGCTGATCAACTTACATGTCTGAGGGATTCAGGTTACAGCGCCCAACCCCCCAAATAGACTTTTCACCTCCTCCAAACAAAGCTAACCTCAATGCTTGCCTTACAATGTGCCCCTTGGCCTGTAGGGGGAGTTACAAATATGGTCAGGAAGCAAATTAAAAGCGTATGTGTATGTGATTGTGATTACAGCTGGAGCAAAAGCAGGTGGTCCCTCCTTTCAAGCCCAACATCTCAGGCGAATTTGGCCTGGACAACTTTGACGCCCAGTTCACCAACGAGCCCATCCAGCTGACCCCCGACGACGAGTACGATTCACTGCACGCTAAAAATGAAACGCCTCTGTGAATTCATCAATTCATCCATGACATGGATTGTCCTTTGTTCTTGTGTGCAGCGACGTGGTGAAGAAAATCGATCAGTCCGAGTTTGAGGGCTTCGAGTACATCAACCCACTGCTGATGTCTGCTGAGGAGTGTGTGTGAAGAGAGACACACACATACACACACACACACACACACTTACATACACACGTGCCATCTCAGTGTCTTCACACGCTGCGTGGTTACGAGGCGACCCGGCGACATCATCATTCATAGTTTTTGTTGTTGCCAAAAGTAGTTTCACACTCTGCCAGTTCTAACCACTCGTCCTTAAGTCTTCTCTTTATGAATTATTTTTATATGCTCTCTATATAAATATACAAATGTATAAATATAAACCTGCACTGATATCTTTGTCATCGGGGGCCTCTACCAAGTTCTTCCAAGGTTACTGTACACAGACTCATTTTATTTGTATATATGAAACTGCTGTTGATTAATGTTAACCCGTTTTTTTTTTTTATAGTTCATTCATTGAAATCACAATCTCTTTCTCAAAACATTAAATAAGAAAATCTATATATATTTTTTTTAATTTAATTACAGCCGTTATGTGTGTTGTCCATGTTCAGCTTGAGGATCAGAACTGGTGTTGAGTCGGCTAAAATACTGTGAACAAACGTAGCGCGTGTTAGCCAGACTTAATTATTCACACAGGACCAAAATAAACAACAACAAAAAAACATTTCTGGTACTTATCTGCCTAAAAATCTTCTCAAATAGTGGCCATCTGGATGCATCTGCCACTTGGAAAATAAATACCTCCCTCAAAAATAGACGCTGGCGGTAAATTTTGCCAAGCAAAATAGTCGCACCTACCACCAAGAACAGTGTCTCAGACGAGTGTGGAATCTTACCCCAGTATTATTCAAAATAATCTGTCAAATAAGAAAAAAATAGGTAGTCATTCTAAAATGGTTAACCTCTGAGCCCATTGGCTATAACGCTGTTGCTAACCAAAACAGTAGCATTGACCGGGGCACGTAAACAGACTCTTATGAATGAAAGTATTATGTGTGTCAATGTTTACATTGCCTCGGTTCTCTGGATTTTCTGGTGTTTTTTTTTTTTTTTTTTTTTTTTTTTTTTTTTTTTATATAAACTGCTTTCACCTGATATAATTTCTACCTAAATTTGATAAGTCAGGCCACTATTTTTTGAATATACGCAAATATCCCATCATGTTTTTGTCCGTTGATGCCTTTTCTCCCTCTTATTTCTCCATACCAGGTAAAAATCAACAGGTTGAAGCACAGTTGATTATGGCTTTAGAACTGTTCTATTTTCTTGAAAACACATTATCTGTATAATATTTTCTGAATGATTCCACTAACTTAAAACACTAAGCGACAGAGTGCGATCCTCTGCAAAACACATTGTCTGTTACTTTTATTTTTTTTTATTTGTATTGTTATTACTTTGTATTATTTGTAATCACCTGATCGAGTACGAAATGTTACTGGGTATGTTTTGGAAGCCACCCGCAGGATTCTGCTGACATTTTATTATTAGTGTGCAAAAGGAAAACAAAACAGTCAAATAAACATTTTATTTCTCCTTGTTGGTATGGCCTTTCAAATTTCACGTCGCCTAGTGAAACTTTATTTGGGAGCTAAATTTTCTAGAAATTCCTAGGTTTGCTACTGAAGCATTTTTTTGTTGTTTTTTTTAAACAACCTCCCTATATTCTCCAATGGCCCAGTGACAAAAAAAAAACAAATGTCCTGTTTGTATTTGGCTTACCCAGAAAGCTGCATTTTTATACACCACAGTCTGTCTCCTCTGTGATAATGAGTCGCGAGCCCCACATCAAGAAATGTAGACGCGACCATCGTTTGGTTCCACTAGATGCACATTCCATCAGTAGCTTAACCTGTTAGTACATGTCGTATATGCCACAGTGTCCACTTTAATGCAGAAATCCTGTTGTCTCACTCATTGCCGTTTTCTTATTCCCCCTAGGTAACTGGCTACCCTTAACCAATTCAGTACAGTGGAAAAGTGGCTTGTACTCACATGCTAGCCAACCCTGTTCATGCCACACTATGCGCCACAATCTCCGCTTTGCTGCAGGGCTCCGTTTCCTTGTTGCCCTTAGTCTCATTTTGGGTAAAATAAGTGTCAATGTTGGAGTTAAACCAGGAGACCCCTATTGTCTTGTTCAGACTGATGAACACGCGCGACATTGCAGCCTTTTCACTGCCCTTAGTCTTCACTTGGATAAAATGTTTTCTTCGGGAGCTAACTGCTAACATTACTCCACAGTCCTTACTCTGCTGCAATGCTCACATTTTCTCACTTCCCTCAGTCCCCTCTCAGATAAAACGCGTTCTAGTTAGTTGGGGTGGGCTTGCATCCAAAGCAAAATAAGGGAACACGAAAATTGTCAAGCTTGAGCTTTTCTTCCCTCCACTGCTCACATGCCCATATGACCCCGCCTTCTACAGCATCCCTTGACATCCCTCAAGAGTAACACCAGACCACCCCTCACCCCATTCTTTTTCTGACCTAAGAACCATAAGGGTCATGGAAATGATGATGTGCTGCAAATAATGAAGCTGATTGATTTGTGGGCCGCAGTAAGTCGGAACAATGGTGGGGGAAGGAGTTTATTTCACACGCAGTCCCAGGTGAATTGCATTGGTGGGTGAAAAAAAAAAAAAGACTCCATCTAGAACAAATGTCTTTGCATAATTGCTAATCCCCCATAATGGATTGTTTGACATTGTTCCTGTGACCTCTTTTCCACAAGCTACATTCCCCCCAAGGCCATGTGACTGCTCACTCCACGGAAGACACATAGCTCATACCTTGTATCATTAATAACAGATAAAAACACAGCCTCTTTTAATTGCTTTTATCTTGTCGGATGTTTTATCCCTTCAACCCAACCCCGGAGGGACTAATTAGGCAGCGGAAGACGGGCGCTAAACCGTCCCTTTTGTAAAACACACACACAGACTACAATTTGAAGGTGTTTTGCTTGGCAGGGGCTTACTGTGTGATCTTGTCGAGCTGACTTATGAGAGTTTTCTCTTTGGCAAGTTATCAAACTTTGCCACCATGCTCAGCCCACACGAAATGATGAAACCTCACAAGCCTCGCCATTTAGTGTCGTCCATCTGTCTCGTATATGTGGTTCAAATTTGGTAGAATAAAAATGTGTCTTTTGGGCATAGGTTCTATAGACTTTGTGTGTGTGTAGTGTGTACTCAACACACAGACATGCTGAGAAAAATTGTGTTAAACTGGCTTGGTTAGCTGAATTGAAAATAAATAATAAAGCCACAAAATGTAAAATTTCACCAAAATGACGTTAAAATGGCTGCTTCAAACAGTTTCATTCAGTGGAGTGAATTTTTAAAATATCCATACCTATGTCACAATGGTTATTGTTTTAGTGCTTGTCATTTTCCATTAGGCTACATTTATTGCATCATCTCCTTCGTAAAATCAATATCTGTGGCTAACCCTATTTAATGAATTGCATTCCTCTAGTAGTATTGAGCACACGTCTTAGCCATCACTGGGACCCTCACAAAGAAAACAATACACCCTCTGACCTTCCTTGATGAGTACACTTCTGCCATGTGGTCATCAAGCATCATTACTGCAAACGACATTTACATGCCCCGAACGGGCCCTAACACATTTCAATATGCCAAATCGATTGCGACGTATGAAGACGCCGCCGTTGTCTGCCTCCTGAGGGTTCACTTATCGCCCCCAGTCGGATAACGTTTAAGACAGAAGCAACTAGAGGAGGGGCTTCTCTGCGTCCTGGTTCATCATTCACTCATTTTGTTTTCTAATGAACCGTCACATTAGTACACATACCAGATGAATGGAGTCCCCCCGCAGCACTTGTAGCTATGTTATTACAACAAAATCAATGACACACACACTCACTTCACCGCTTGTTGGCTCGTACTCACATCTGCGCTCATAATACAACTGCTGACCTTGCTGTCACATCACAGCAGCTGCTGCAAAACAACCCACAATGTTGTTTGAGAAAGGTGCGTTCTCTATATGTTGCATCAGTCCCAGTGTCCCTACTCAATGTATCTAAAATGATTGTACATAGTCATTTGAGATTTTTTTTTGTGGGTCTGCTCATGATTGCTATCAAATTTCATGTTACTGACTTTCCCAGGTGAATTTTTCAAGTATTCCAGTTCCCAAATGCAAATTGTGACCAAACTGATACTTAAAATGGCCACTTCAAACCAAAATGGCAGTCTATCTATCCATGTCTTTTCAGACATGACAATACAATTTAATCTTATCTTTCTATAGGTGAAATAAACTTGATTAGACGTACCCAAAGATTCACCAAAATACCTGAAAAATGTCTTCTTCTAACCAAAATGGTAGACTTCATGTGTCATTTCAGGAATGATTGCTTCAGACACGTTTGGTTGGTCTACGCATGAATGACCAGCTGACCAAATTTCATGTTGCTAAATGAAACTTGCTACAGAGGAATTATCAAAATATTCCAGGGGCTGCTACCAAATTCAATTTGCAACCAAAATGATGGCTAAGACAGCTACTCTAAACCGATATGCCAAATGGCCTTCATAAAATCAGGAGCCCCCCCAAAGTGTGTGTTTTGTCATTGTTCCAACTGATGAATTAAACAGCTAACTAATTAGCTAATCAAACAAATCAAAACAATTTAGCTTTTAGGCTAAGAAGTCAGTCACAAACAAATTAAAACAATTTATCTATTAATGCAATCCATTTGTGAGCTAATTTCCAAATAGTTAATCAACTAGCTAACTTAATGGCGAGCAAACTAACAGTTTACAAAAACATTTTCTCTTCAGCCATCGTTCATGCTTGGCTAACTAGTAAACTACTATCTACTTAACAAATCAAAACCATTTTTTTTCTTCTAGCGTAATTCATGCTCATCTACTTAAGTTTCTATGAACTAGCACTGTAACTAATTAAACATTGAAACATTATTTGCTTTCCTGTGCATTTCATGCTTGTATAATAATTCCTAACTAGCTGATAAAACATCAAACTACTCAGGAATCGAAACAAGCTATCTTATGACATTAGTCATGTTTGGCAAATTATTAAATAGATAACTAACTACCTAGCTAAAAACATCAACAATTGCTCCTCTAGCATAATTCATACTCTGCTAACTATCTACAAGTTAACTACCTAACTGACTGACTAACCAGCTAACAAACAAATTAGAGCATTTTTTTTCTCAGAGCAGAAAATGATAGAACCCATTTTTCATATAAAAATTATCTATTCACCATCATGTCATAAAGGCCCATCATTACGTTTATTTGTAAAGATTTAATTTGCATCTTTGCATATTTAGAACGGCTCTACGCCACAGTATATAAAATGAATTGAGAGGCAAATGTCATTTCTAGTATTTGCCGTGGGCCGCTTAAAAATGTAGGGCAGGCCACAAAAGGCCCCGGGGCCATAGTTTGGACACCAACCACTGCCCTAGATAAAAAGACAGCAGTCTAGCGTCTTCGTTTTAGACGGAAGCCGAATGTGTACGGCAGTGACAGTCCGTCGTAAACAGAGTCGCTAGCAACATGGCCCCTTTAAATAGTCTCGCCGCTGTCAAACGTGTCTCTTAATGCAGTCAAGAGGAAATGTCAGACAGACAGACAGACAGACAGCGAGCGAGACACCCCCGCGTTTCCTGTAGTCGTGATGACGTCTCCGCCTCTAGTCCTCGTTGCGGCGTGACGTCACAGGGCTGTAGCAGTAGTGTAGCCTCCTCATCTTGTTGACTCACCGCCGCCGCCGCCGCCAGGCTTTTCCAGTACGGAGAAGACCCCCGGCGAGTGAGGACCAAGCGCACGAAGGCAAGTGCTACAACCATCGTTTATGTATGTATTTGATGTTTTTACCTTTGTCTGTGTCAAATAAGAGACTTCCGTTTCTGTGAGTGAGTGTCGCAGTGATTTGTTTGACTGTGAAAACGGGCGAGAGTCGGTGGGATCGAAGGGGATGAAGCTAACTCTGCGTAGCCCGCCGTGTCACTCTCCGTCTGGGGGAGGTTAGCACGTCGGTCGTTCTCCTCGCGACCTCCGGACAACGCATTACAGTACAGTGTTTATCTTATTCCTATAGTCGGCCGAATTGTCGAGACAAAGCTCGGCTTCTAGAGTTGCCATAAATACGGCGTAGCTGGCTTGTTATAACCCACTTTTGGTGTTTTTTTTTGTTTTTAAAAAAAAGGCTCATTCGAGTGTTGTACTCGGGGGGGAAGCTAGCTAACTAGCATTTTCACCGCATAAATTAGCCCCGGGTTTTCCTTTTTCTTTCTCTCTCTAAATAAAGAATAGTTTTATCTGTCGTCCCTCGCGTGTTTAATTTAAGCCTGACCTGTATTTTCACGATTTTTTAAAATTATTTTTGGTCGTTGAATGTGTCTGCTCTCGCGTAGACATACGGTTGGGGGCACCCCGGTCAGAGTGACGACCGGACCGGACGGTGGTGGCTCCCCGGATCGAGACTGGGGAGTGCAGACAGTGAATGTCATTATCGGCGCTGTCTGCATACCAGCGCAGTCGAGGCGGGAGGAGGGAGGGGATGAAGGCTGGAGATGGAGCGTTTTCTATGCGGCGTCCTTGCAGCAGTGAAGCGGTTCCTCGGACTTGGATTGGTCGCTATCGGATGATCCCCCCCCCCAGCACGCAGCTGTTTGCGGGAAATTCGCCTCTCAACACCTTGGAGCAAGACTCATTATCCTGCCGCGAAGCTCATGTTGACATGTGTTCGCGGGAGCTTTATGACATTTAAACGCCCGCAAACATCAACCAGGCTGCGGAATCAAGGTCGGGCTTTTGCGCAGAAGCAGTGCGCTACTCTCGGGAAAAGCTCCGTGAAAAATGTGCTAAGGCATGCACATAGCAATTCATTTGCCAGCACTGGCAAGGAGAAGCCCTCTTCCCTTTCAATTTCATACTACATGTATCAACAACAAGCCAAAAATACACAGTTAATATGGGTTTAAATAACTGTTATTGATCTACGGCATGCAAATACTTTTCTAGACTAATATGTTCAAATACGAGCGTTGTTTTGCAATATATGTCACATAAAAAATGACTTGTAGAAAGAAATGCATTGAAATAGTATGAACCCACACAATATTGTGGAGTGACCTTGTGTCAGGATCAGCATCATTAGAGACACAACACAATTGGACGGAAATAATAAGTCGCCTGAACATTAATGTGGTTGCACGGTCAGAGTCACTTAAATGTTAATTGTCTTTTTTTAAACAAAAACAAAAAACAAAACAAAAAAAAACATCAGCTATGAAGAATACTGGATGAAACGTAAGTGGTCTAGCTTTGGAACATAAACAAGTTTGAACACACCACTTTCGTTTTTAAAATCCGAGCGTGTAGAAATAATTCCCTTCTTGTTGTTGATGGGGGGGTGGGGGCTTATATTTAAGAGAGGCCTTTATTCGTCTATTTGAGGAAATAAGATATATGTTTTATATGTATTTGTTGGTTAGTACAAACAATTTTCAGACAGTGTGCTTTTTTATTTTATTTTGCTGCGTGATACATCTCGTTTTGGCCCTGGTCCATGTTGCATTCACTGACCCTCACCAGCGCTGGGAAAAGCTATATACCGGTACTTGTGTTTTGTTTGTCCCGAACAAATGGTTCAGTCAGTGGGAAAATAATTTTACCAAGCAAACGCTACTGCAATTAGAATCTGTTTCTCTGAAGATTACAACTTTATTTTCCACAAACAATGCAGTGCAATTTTATTCCTTAAAAAAAAAATCAGCTTTAATCTCCTGAAGTATGACATATAACTCCCGATCGATGAATGGCTATGATTATTTAATATTTAGCATCATTATACAATATTGTATTAATTAAGCCCTTTAAACTACTACTTACTTTTGTAGTTCTTTTTCTTTTTCTTTTCTTTTTTTTTTGCATGTAAAAAAGCAACAATGTGTTGATTTCATGGTATTTATTAAATTTGTACTGGCCCGGCCAGCCCAGTTTCTGTAAGGTACATGGTGTTCTGACAGTGCTGTACTGGCTCAGGGGCATCGGGCCACCGTTAATGTCATTAAAGACACAGTGTTTTTATTGAAAAAAAAAATGCAACTCTTTTCTCAAAAAGTAAAACTCCTTACTCACGAAATATGACTTCTTTTTGTCTTGGGGGAAAAAGCAAATAATACAGTTTTATTTCTATTTTTTTTCCAGAAAGATATATCTATTATAATAATAACATTCTTATTGGCGTTGTATTGCGTTGATGAAGCTATGACACGCTTCGTTATGCGATGTTTACCTTGTTCCACATGGCAAATCCTGCTGTTGAATGTCAAGCTGTGAGGGAGGGGTGTGGGTGGGGTGGCGTGGGGCTGGGTGGTTTTGTTAAGACTTTCATGGAGTGTTTTTCATGCGCTTGATGCTGCCCGCGTGGGGTGAAAAGGCACATATGGGTAAATGCAGAAGCACTTTCACTTGCAAAGTGCAAATTGTTTGGGAGCATTGTGGCTGGCGGGCCGGTATTAACTTGTGTAGTAATAAGAGTTGTGGCGGTTGTGTCTGGTCCACTGGATTTGCTTGTTGGGATTCTCACTTGCTCACTTGTTAGAGTCGCTAGAGAAGTGAAATATCCCATGCAAATTTCAAACCCCCAGTCCATTTCCTAACACACAAACACACATCTCGCCCCGGGTTCAATTACAAGTGCTGCAAGGGGCTTCCACGTGTTGTGGAAAATATGTTAATGGCCATTTGGCTCAGTGGTGAACGCAAACAGCTATTGACCTGGTCAATCCACACTAGCGCAATGATAGCCGTAAATCATTTAAAGGCTTCGCAGGATATTTCATGCTTTTTGATAACTTCGTTGAGTCCTCTCCAGATAGCCATAAGTAGCATATTTTTGACAATAGTTACTGTGGTCCAATGACATTGTGGTCCTCCAAAGGTTGTCATTTTGGTGTAAGGTTTCTTGTTTGACTTTTCAGGTAGTTTTTTTTCCCTCTATTGACTTTTTCTTTTTTTTTTTATGTACTGTTTTTCAATCCCTAGGAAGCGTATCAGAAAATTCTCCATCATGTGTGTGTCCATCAACCGGAGAATCAACATTGTTTAAAAAAAGGGGAAAAAGCCTACGGATTAAACAAAAGGAGTCGTTCCAAATAGCCAGACAGGAAGAGAAAGGGACAATAAGAGAACGCTCAGACATGGCCAGCACCCAAACCAGCTTGAAGAGCCCCTTGAAAGGCCTGAGCTCATTCAAGGGCAGCTTGAAGCGCCTATACCGCGAGCATCTGGAGGATGCGCCCATCAAGAAGCGAGTCATGGCCGAGATCAACCTGAAGCGCCGCGGCTTGGATTCCTTCCATAAGGCGGCAAAGGTGAAGCGGGAGCAGGTGGACGAGGCGCACCACCAGCAGCTTCCCCACCGTGACGCGGACGCCGAGCTCCACGCGGCCGCCTCGGCCAAAGCGCTGGACCTTAGCCCGGGGCTCAAACACACGCTGGCCCAGTTCACACTGAGCAGCCAGAGCTCCCTCGGGGGTCCGGCCGCCTTCTCGGCGCGTACCGGTCTCGAGCCTTCCCACACCGGCATGCCCCCGCTGCCCTCTCCTCCAGTCTTGGGAGGCGGCCCCCTGCTGGTCCCCTGTGACAGCTCCACGGAGCTCACCCATTCGCTGCTCGAGGGCGAGTCCATCTCCTGCTTCATGGTGGGCGGCGAGAAGCGGCTGTGCCTGCCGCAGGTTCTCAACTCGGTGCTGCGGGACTTCTCGCTGCAGCAGATCAACACGGTGTGCGACGAGCTCTACGTGTACTGCTCGCGCTGCGATGCCGAGCAGCTGCACATCCTCAAGGTGCTGGGCATCCTGCCCTTCAACGCGCCGTCCTGCGGCCTCATCACGCTGACGGACGCGCAGCGGCTGTGCAACGCACTGCTGCGCCCCGGTGCCGCGCTGCCCGCCGAGCTGGGTGCCAAGCTGTCGGTCCAGGGCCCGCTGAAGGAGAGTGAGGCCGGCTTCCAGGTGGAGCACCAATGCCTGGGCAAGTGCCAGGGCCTGTTCCTGCCGCAGTTCTACGCGCAGCCCGAGGCGCCCTGCGTTCAGTGCGTGGAGTGCCACCTGCTCTTCTCGCCGCAGAAGTTTGTCATGCACTCGCACAAGTCGCCCGACAAGAGGACCTGCCACTGGGGCTTCGACTCGGCCAAGTGGCCCTGCTACCTGCAGCTGGCCAGGAAGTACCAGGGCTCACCCGAGGAGGCCAAACTCAAGCAGCTGCTGGACGAGGTCAAGGGCAAGTTCCACTACCAACTCAAGAGGACGCTCGACAAGGTGAGTCCTCCCTCGCTCGTGTCGTCAAGTGTGACTTGCCATTGTTCTGCTCTGCAAGAAGATTTAAAACTGGCCGTGTTTGACTTGATGCGATTGTAGTCACTTGTGCTTCCTGGATGACACGGGGGCCTTCAATGTTGTGTGGTCATTGGATTACTAAAAGCAAAATAGTACGAATTTGTTGGGAGAAGCCTGGAGATTTTTGGGGAAAGGTCACATTTTGCATGAAGTCCTACTTTCATAGGAAAAACATGTAATAATCTCACAAAGATATAGTATGATTTTTTTCAATGAAAAAAAGTTGTGATTTTACAAGGATAGTTATATTTTTTAAGAACAAAATTCTTTGAGGGAACATTAGATTTTTTTTTAGGCAAAACGAAACGTAATTTCACATGTTTTTGTAGAACAAAGGTCAGTCTGAAAACGAGATGCTCTTTTAGAGTTAACGAAATAAGTAGTCTTAACAATGAAGTCACATTTTTTAAATATAAAAAGGTTGTAATTTATGAACATAAATACCCTTTTTAAAAAATATTTTTACCTGAGAAAATCTCTATTTTTTTTCATGAAAAATTTAAGCCCACTACTGAAAGGAGTTGATATTTGAAAAAATAATATTTTTATAGTTTAAGAGTAAAGAAAAATAAGGTACCAGTAAGTTTAAAGTCACTTTTTTTTTTATTGAAAAAAGTGATGTTTTGTAATCTCAACAGGATGCTGATATTTTTTTAAATTTAATTGACTGAGGTTAGTCATTTGAGGAAAAAAGTTGTATTTTCAAGAACAAAAGTCTTGTTTTTCATAATCTAGCAAGGATTGCCGCAGTTTCCTAGAAACAGACATATTTCCCTTTCATACATATTTGATTAAAAAAAAAAGTGGTGAGCCGTCATTTTCTAGGAAGCTGCAATATCCTGAGTTTTTTTTTTTTTTTTTTTTTTTTTTAAATGGTTAAAAGAACAGTCTCTTTCTCATTGAAAGATCAGGTGTACTAGAGTACTTCACGCCTAGTGTGTTTTCTTAAACCACTGTTGACCTACTGTTTGCATGTTTGTGTGTGTGTGTTGATGAGAGAGGTCTGGGACAGGTGGCCTCATCAGACAGACGAGGTTGGGCCAGCTGGCCACAGCTGAAGGGGAAGTGCATCATTTGTCCCCCCACAGGTCACTTAGAGGTCGCTGGGAATGTCATTGAACAAAAGGGCAATACATGAACCTCATAAACTGCAAGGCCATAACCAAAGACCACCACTGAATAGACTGTAGGCTCTGTGCTCTCAAATTAGATGCATATGCGTTTCAAAATGATGGAGGACTTCACTGCTTTTATGCTTCAGTTGCTTTGGAATTAAAGATTAGGTACTACAGCTTGGTCGAGGAAGAATAGGAAAGAAGTGCCTATCGAGTAACTGCAAGTACTGCATTGGAGGCAATACTTACAATAGGATGTCACATTTATGAGAACACCATCAATCTCTCTGACAAATTCAATATAAAGGTTAATAAATACAGTACAACTGTCTTGATTAAATAAATACTATAGAATTGCTAACGGGGCAGATAACTAGCTAACTGGTATGGCTAATAACAGTTTCCATTTGTTACTGCTCTGACGTTAGTTTTTAATGTGGAGACGAGCAGAGACGTAGCTACTCATTTTCTGAGACTACATTTTTGTTTTATTTAGATTTTTTGTGTGTGTGTGTGTGTGCGCGCTTATAACTAATGTACTTATATTGTGCATTCAATGGGGAAAAAATGTTAATTTACAATTTTTATGTACTCAAACGTTTCAAAATATAGAGCTGTATTTGTAATACCATGATACCTTGAAACCACAGTATTTAGTACCGGTCCATGCTTACCCTACGCTAACACAATATAGAAAAGTCATAATTACAGTAAATATTGGTTTGAAAGACTGTAAGTGCGGTGATACCTGAGTGTGCTTTGTTTTGTTTTGTTTTATTTTGCTGCGTGACACATATATATATACAATTATATATATTCTTTTGCTGCTGACCAATATAGTTCATTGTGTTTGTAGCCTAGAAATGTCATGTTGGTAGTGGTACTACTCTATGGTAAATTGAGGACCTCCCTTTGGTGTGTTTCAAATAGTGAAAAAATGTCACTGCCTAATACTCCTGTTTATTCATCACACATCAAGAAATTAAATTGACATGGAAGCACCTCTCTGAATCCAAATTTTAGAAGAAGCATAACGTTTTATTGTATGCAATAACACAAATCATTAACCATGAAAGCATATGCAGTATTTGAAAATAACAGGTTATAAGATTTACTGTACATATTTGATGTGAGAGGTGATGTAAGACTTTTTGCACGGAGACAAGAAAACGCCTTGTCTGCTTCAGTAGTGATTTATGGTACACTCGTCTCCTGTCCTGCCTTCCCATTTGTCTTCGTCCACTGGGCCGAGTAGATATTCTAGAAGCACGAACAAAGGTCAGTGCACAAAGCGCAGTCCTTCTAGATGAGCTTGTGAGACAATGTCGCTAACCTCGTCACCATGGTGCCGTTAACTGGAGGCTACATGACTCATTGTCGCAGCTCACCGTCTCATACTTTGAGCCGCCTCTCTGGAGCCGCTGTCTCACCACGTTGTCAGGTGTTGTCTTCTCTCTGCGGAATGTCTTTTCCTTCTCGCTCTCTCATTGTTGTAACTGTTATTTTATCTTTTTAATTTACCAGAAAGGCTGCACACCGTGATTAAAATGTGAAAAAGTTGCGGTATGGTTATTATAAAGGACACTCTAAAACATCGTTTTTATGAGTTGAAACATTGAAGTTGTTGAAAGTTGTCATTTTCTGAGTATACCCACTGTTTCAAAGATAAAATGTTATCTTAAATGTAGATAAAATGTGTTGTAACTCTCCTACCTTTTTGTTGTAAAAATCTTACTTTCTTCCTGTTAAAAATCAGACTGCTCATAAAATGTTCTCATAAAAATACAACTCTTTAGTCTGGTAAATATGTTACGCTAATATCTAATTATTGTTGTTTAAAATTGTCATAAAATATGACATTCTCATCAAATTAGGTCTTGTTTTCTAGTAAAAGGGACTGAAAATTTGTCACCAACAACCTAACTTTAGTTTCATTAATTTTCCTGTAAAAATGTGACTTTATTGCGGCAGAAGTACAACTTCATCATTGTTAAAGTTAGCATTTTTTTAAGGGGAAAAATATGACATTCCCCCCCCCCCTCACTCTATTGCGTATTCTCAGAATTCCTTCTATTCGTATCTGGTTAAATCATGAGCGTTGGTCACATGTGGGTCTGTAAAAATATGAGGTCGGGCGTTTGGGCTAGCTCTGTAAAGTAAGCCGCTTGTGTCCAGATGTGTACCGGAATCACCCTATTGAGCACCTCTTGATGAGTACCAGATTCCTGGATAGGAATTTAAAAAGGATGTCGTTTTTCAAAGAGCGGATGCAGCGTTTGTATGAAAGTATTTGCCGAGGACACTTGGCTGTTGATTTGCGCGTGTGCATGTGGTGATGAAAGTGCATGTTTGTCTGAACAGGAAGTGAGGCAGACGGACGTGTCTATCAACCAGAACATCCTCCAGACTCCCGCAGCCGCCGCCTCGGCTGCTGCCGCCTCCGTGGCGGTGACTCATAGTTTCCACATCCCAGTGGATGCTAGTGGAAGCCAGGCAGCTTATAGTAACACATACGTTTTCACACTGGCTTATTTTGGGGCTTTGGCGTGTTGCTCTAACCCTTTTCCCTTTGGCCTGCATTTACACACTGCGGCTTTTAACAAGCAGTGGAGACTCGAACAAGGGGGGGCATTCTGGAACTTTGTCACTTTCTACGCTAGCGACCAATCCCGTATCCTGTTCAGAGTGTTTGGTTTGAAAAACAGGAGTTCACCCCACCCTGCACCCTCCCCATGTTCTACAAACATCACTCTGTGCCCCGCAGCGCTGCTAGTGTAAACACAGACTCAAGCAACACACACACATGCACCACTTATCTCACTTGTGTTGTCCTCATAATGACGGCTCGTCAATCACACAACAGCAACACAAAATCCCGTTTGAAGGTCCATTTAACAAATGTTAGTCGTAATCTTACAGTAAGGAAGTGATATTTTTAAGGGAATTGGGGCATGTTTTTACAAGAAAATATTCTGATAGCAAAGTCAAAATTTTCTTGACAAAAAAGTCTAAATTTTACAGAAATAGTCAAAATTGTATGAGAATAAAATTTGATTCTTACAGGAATTTCCGCAGAAATTGTTCCAGAGTGAAGTCATAATTGTGCAAGGAAAAAAATTCATCAAGATGAAGTTGTACTTTTGCAGGAAAAACCTTTGGGAAAATAGTCAGATATTTACAGGAACACATTTTGAGAATTAAGTTGGTATTTTTAAAAAAGGATGAAGTTGTAGTTACAAGAGTAAAATATTTTTGCAAGAATATTGTAATTTTTCAAGGAGAAAAAATGATGAAATAGTCAGAAAAATCTAAGAATAAGGAGGCAATGTAAGGCATCTTTATATAGCACATTACATATACAAGGCAACACAATATGCTTCACACAAGCAAACAAAACACGAACGTTTAAACACGTTAGAGGAGGTCATTTTACAAGAATCTTTACTAGAATTAAGAGGTCATTTTATAAGAATGAAGTTGTTCATTTTACAGGAACAAAGTCAGAATTTTACAGATGAGTATTTTAAAAGTTTTTTTTTTTTTTCTGGATAAAAAATATAGTATTTTCCCCCCTAATGTTACACCTGATAGATTTACCACTTTTCCCCCCACTCTTTTCATTGTGGCCATAACACTTTGTAGCGTGACATTGGCACAGTTTAGCGTGAACTTCTTCCAAGGCCAATAGTACACCTCCTGCGTCTTGAATTTTGTCACGCATGTGGCATATTGTTGACCGTTTTGTCACGTAAGCTTTGTTTTTGTTGAACTGGAAGTCAGACACTGTGACCTGATATTTTCAGCCAACCTTGTCGACATAACTGTGGCGAGGGAATTTTGTGTATTTGTGTGTGCGCGTGCCTGTATGTGTCGATGTAAATGTGTGTGTGTCTGTGTGTGTGTCTGTGTGTGTTGGGCCGTGTTTTGTAGCACTGACTCAGTCACAAGTGTCAGACAGAGAGAACAGCCCCCCTCTTGTCTTCCCCCACACCCGCCACTCTCCCCTTCCCCTACCCCTTCTCTCTGGCCAGTCTAACAGAGTGTCTGTGGCACAGACGGCAGACAGCTGCATCTCTCAAGCTGCTGTTTGTAGGGCAGTGACTTCATTACTGCATTGACGTAGCTGCACTCAATGTCTGTCTGTGTCTGTCTGTCGGTAGCTCGCTCTCCCGGGCGTCATCTAAATGGATTGTAGCCCTCGTGCTAACCATTCTTCTTCTTCCTCCACCACCACTTGTTCCATGCTCACGTCCAGCTCTATTTACGCAGTTTGACTTCCACGCTCAGACATTTCAGCTGGCCATGTGTGTCTGTGTCTGCACACAGAACAGGTCATTAAACTCTCTGTTGAGAACCCCCCAACACTTGTCGCTTGCGTTGCCTTCAAGGCTATGATTTCCTCACAAACCAAAATCATGCTTGATAACCTTGCGGATTACTCGAGTAATTGATTGACTAATCGATAGGATAATCAATTTCAAAAAGATTTGTTTGTGATAGACCTAGGAATCAATGTATTCAAGTTAAGCGGTCTCAGCGAGTGAGGGCTGCCAGTGGCTTCACTTTTCGTGACAGCGAATAAGCGCCATTGTGAGTCCATTCATATATGTGCCTGTGATCCTGGCTCATGTCATGTGTTTTTTTTTTTTTTTTTTTAAATAAATGCTTCCAGTGCCGTCAGCTCCTGGGGTTTTAATGACTATGTGCTTCTGGTCATTTTAAACAGAGTTTAATGCTGGAAGAAACATACAATTGTCTCTGCCGTGCCGATTGCACAAAGAATGCATCGCAGCAATTAGCAAATGAACGAATTTGATTGCACATTTCATTTTGAATTGAGCCTGAACAGCAGTCAACGGCAGCCTTTCCAGACCCACTTTCTTCTGAAAAGGCCCTGCGATTGGCTGGCAACCAGTCCAGGGTGTCCCCCGCCGACTGCCCAGAGCCAGCTGAGATAGGCGCCAGCTCCCCCCCGCGACCCTTGTGAGGAACAAGCGGTCAAGAAAATGGATGGATGGATGTCCTCTGAAAAGTTTTACAATTATGCATTTTTTTCTTTATGAAGAAATGAATAGATTTACAAGAAGGATGTAGAAAAGGTGAAACAGTCAGCATTGTCAGAAATGTTATTAAGTCAGAATTTTATGCAAAAGTGAAAAATTAATAGTAGTCAGCAATAGATTTCATGAAAACATTTCAAGATTTGAAAAAATAGTTTGCAGGGGGGGGAAGTCCTATAGTATTGTGGGGGAAAAGTCATGTATATTTTTTTTACAGGGATCGTCATAATTTACCGAGAAAATGTTCCATGTTCACATGCGCAAACAAGTCAATAGTGTCAGACACATTTCCACTATAGTCACCCCAGGCCCCAATCAGCAGACAGTAACAAAATAAGCATCAAAAGGAGCCGATAAGGCGACTGTTACGTAAGCAGATGGAGCATTTATGTGTGGAGAAGCCCGTGGCTATTGATCAGCCTTGATGGATGCTGTGCATTGCTAGAAGAGGAAATGGATGAGTGAAACCAAGTCGCTATTGCGTCAATGCTCCATGTTGAGACTTGTTCTGCAATCGAGTTAACCTCACCGCTACCTCCTTCTTGCGGTCCCCAGACGGCCTGCAGCGTCGGCTGGTACTTGTGGTCAAAACAGCCAAGGAGGCCAAGCCTCAGCTCGTCTTTCCTCGGTTGAAAATTAACCTCCCCGAGACCCCCGCTGAACTGCTTGCCCAGCCTGGAACAGCCCCCTCAGCCAACCAATCACATGCTGGTTTGCTCTGTCCTGACCTCCACACCAACCGCGCCAACCCATCCCATCCCCAGGATAGCCGTGTAAATATTTCATGTCAGTTTCCAAAGAACAATTATCCATTTATGCTGAATACACAGCAGCTTCTTTGAACCTCCAGTCTGCATGTAGTGCCAGGCACAACAAGCCCGGCCTGTGTTTGCTTGCTTTTGTAAAAGGGGGCCGCTCCGAGGTATGGGGAGTCTGAACCAGGGGGGTATGTCTCTAGTATGTCACCATCAGGTCAAAGGCAACCAGCATGGCAGTGGTGCAACACTATGCCCACCCACTGGAGGAAAGCCAAATTCATATAATGATGAGGCCAAAGAACAAACTCCGCAATGCACATTTAAACAGTTCGCAAAAAGTCAACATTTTCTGAAACTGTTGCATGATTTTTTTTTCCAGGAAAAAAAAAGACAATTATGAGAGAAAATCATATTTATTTATTTATGAAAAAAGTTACCGTAGTAGTTACGTCAATGTATTTTTACAATAAAAAGTTAACTTCAAACCAATAGTTGCAATATCTGTTTTTTTTCCCCCCCTAGGAAACAAAACTTAATGCTACAATAAAAAGTGCAATTTTTATTTATTTATATTTTTAATATTTACATCACTAATTAGTATAAACGTTACAGGTACTATTAATTTATTAAATGGCAGCCATTTTCATTGGAGCTAACTGCTTCAGCGGCAGCCGTTGGAATATAAGAATTTTGATAAAACTTACCTGTTTATGACGGAAAACAACTTTTGGTGAAAACATGTTCAATCATAACTTTGACTCTGACATTCTTGCAAGACCTTACCTAAAGCCTGATCCGTAAAAATGATGTTAGTTAAGAACCGAGTAAAAATATTAGCAAAAATGTCCTGTTTTTATGAGAAGAACAAATAACACTTTTAGGAGAATAGTTGTTTTTGGAAAAGGGGCCCACTGCGAGGTAGGAAGGGGTTTCTCTGGTATATCGCCATTAAGTCAGAGGCAGCCAACATGGCAGCAGTGTCACGTCTCCGTCGCTCAGTGGAGGAACACCAAACTCGCCGCTTGACGAACCTTTGCCTTCAGTTTTGGCTGCCCTCAGATTAGTTCCGCACCAGCTCACAATCGGCCCAGGAAGCAAAAGCCTATTATTCACCCGTCGGCATGCCGTACTTAAAGTGCGCCTGTGGTTAGCATTCCCGGCTTCAGTGAGTCTTTCCCGACTCTGGGCTCGCCGAAAGAAGAAGACTATAATGTCAGGGCTTCTGCTGCGAGCTCGGCCGCAGCGTCTGTGAGGTCAGTCAGATAGAACGGAGCCTCAGCCGCAGACTCGCAGACTAAACAAACCTAACCAAATGTGTTCCAGACTTTTAAATAACTGCACTCACAGCCTATGTGCATGTTCACAATTATGTGACAAATCCAGACTGGTTTGCAGCTTTTACACACGGTCAAGTTCACTTGAACGTCTTTAAAATATCCTAGTTTAAATTATACAGTATCTATGTCCACATGGCGCACACCCCAAAAAAAGTCACACTTTTTTAAAAATTAATTTCCATCCCTTTATTGAAAAACATTTATTTTAAAACAAGACATTAATTGTAACTGACTGCAAAAAATGCACAAACATGAATTGATTGTGATTCAGTTACTGGTTTGGTTCGTCACATGTAAAAAAAAATGGGTAGTAACATTGTTTTCTGAAGTAAATGATGTTTGCAGTTTTTAAATGTGATTCAACACATAGATAATCGGCCTTCATTCATCGTGGACTAGGGAAATCAAAACATTTTGCTGATATTTCTTTAACGGAAAAACTGTTTAGGGTTTTAATTTGGGGGTAATAGTTTTATTTTTTGAGAAAAGTTTTCAAATGGGAAAAAAAACACATTTTTTTTAGGAGAAAAAAATACAAGAAAAATAGTTAGACTTTTAGAGTAACGTAATAAGTGCCATATTATCAGTTGTCTATTTTTGTGAATTTGACTTAAAAATAAATTGTGCTCATCAAAAATAAAGATGTGAATTAGTCACAATATTGTCAGTCATTGCATGAAAATGGTAACTTACACATTTTGGCTAATCAGAAGCTTGAAAAAGCAACTTTCACAAGAAAAAACAGGTATATCATCATTTTTCCAGGAACAATAAAAGTTGTAATCTCACTAAACCAAGTTGTCAATTTAGGAGCCACAAGTCTGAATATTGGGTGAAATTGCACTCACTTAAAAATGATGATTTACATAATGAAAAAAACTTAAAATCTAAACATACATTATTCAGTTGCATTCACTTCTGTCATTGCACCAACATGGCGATTTTTGGCGACATTTTGGCTAATCAGAGGCCGAAATCTTCCGATTTATGCCGGTCCTGAGAAACAGTTTTCAATTTCACACAAATATGTACGTACAGTAATTCTAACTTTAGTACTGCCCTAGCATAAGGCCATTCTGATTTGCATACAAGTTTGGATCATGTCACTGCCCCTATATGGGAAAATACAGTGTTGGTGTGATTTTGGCCTAAGTGAAAGCATTTAATTGGAAAAGAATTCAAATAAGACTCTTAGGAAGCGACCAAAAAAAAAAAAAAAGGCCAGCGCACATCTAAAGTTTCAGCCGGTTTGTATTGGCTCAGAGTCTGAATAATGAGATGTTTAGGCAATAATGAATCTATTTGAGACAAGGAAGTGAAGCCTTGTCTATCTGGTCTCTCTGGGAGTCGCAAGAGCAGGTTTAATCGAAACTGAGGAGTTTGCATTTGAAAGTCCCCCCCCCCCCCCCCCCCCCCAACAGGAGCGCCGATTAATGAAGATGGAAACGCCAGAGATGACGCTTTTTCTGTAGGCGTACACGCATATACATGCATGATGCAGGCGCTTAAGAGTCCCTCTCTAATATTTTATCCCCGCAGACGGGGAAGATGAGCGCCGGATATCAAAGGCGTGTCATGAGTCCCGTCGGGCCATCACCAAGACATTAAGCCCGGCCGCCATGCTCATAAATTATGCATACTGCAAACAACCCAGAATCAAGGGAGAATAGTCAGCCCCCTATTATGGGAATCCCCATCGCTCCACTTATTCTTGTAATTTATTTTGCATGTTCCGTAATAGGATGTTTGTTTTCTCTTGTTGGACTGGTTGTCTTCGTTCTTTCTGGATTTCTTTGACTTTGCATCTTACTCACTGCCCTCACTCCCTGCACTCCCCTCACGACTCACGATGCCTGTAAATCCTTATCTCACCAAGGGTATGACTGCTTACTTACAAAGACTGCAAACCACATACTTATGTGAAGGTGAAACAATTGTCTGTAAAATGGAATTGTTTTTCTACGAATTTTTTTCCCATTTTCCCGCTGTTCTCTATAACCGGCAATTTTCTGCCTCGAATTATAGGAAGGATTATTTTTATGAGAAAAATGTCATACTCTGTGGAAAAAAAGTCATAATTTGACATAAAAAAAAATGTTACACTTTTGTATTAGTCATGTTTTTATTAGAATAAAATCTCAATTTAATGAGTCAAAATATATAATTTTACAACTACGCAAAAAGTCACAATTTCATCCATCCATCCATCCATCCATCCATCCATTTTCTGAACCGCTTGTTCCTCACAAGGGTCGCAGGGGGTGCTGGAGCCTATCTCAGCTGGCTATGGGCAGCAGGCGGGGTACACCCTGAACTGGTTGCCAGCCAATCGCAGGGCACATAATTTCATTAGAAGCCAAATTATTCACTATTTCACTTGACAAAACCCTCAAAAGTAGCACTTTTACAACATATTTTATTACGATAAGAGTCCAGATAGAGAGATATTTACAGAAAAACAGTCGTAATTTTATGAGAAACTACTCAGAAGATAATTTTTAAACTACGATACACACAAAAAACTCAGTTTAAGAACCCAGATTATTGTTTGAAAAAAAAGACAAAAAGGCAAAATATTTCAAGAAATAAATTCCAAGAAAAAGCAGTGAAAGTTTCATTTTTGAAATTAATTCCAACAGACAATATATAAATATTACAAGAAAAAAAAGTCATGATTTTGAGAAAATTGTCCCAATATTATTTTTTTAAACTTTGTGCAAAATAGAATTTAAAATATTATTAAACATTTTTGTAATAATAATAATAATTATTATTATTATTATAATAATAAAACATTGTCGACTACAAGAAAAACACTTGACTGATTTTTATGAGATTAACATAAAAATGTTTATGCAACAAATTATCAAGTTATGAGACACTACATTGCAATCATCCCTGTACGATGGCAATTTTTGTTTGTGATGCAATTAATCAACAACATCATTGATGTTATTCAGCAGAGTACAGCAGCTCCCAACCATTTTTCCCATAGACCATGCCGTTGTTGTGTATCATATCAAATAGCTTTTTTGATGAATAAAGTTTTTCTTACCACACAGGTTTCTGTTCATTAGTAGGCATAATATTATGATGATGAAGATGAAGCTTGACTTTGCACCGCCGCCCTCGCCTTCAGTCCTGAAGTATCGGAATAGGCAAATCTAGTGAGGCTAACTTCTATTCTCATCCACCACAAGCTTATTTTCGTAGTCTCTGAACCCCACAGAGGCA
Organism: Festucalex cinctus; assembly: GCF_051991245.1. Lineage (NCBI taxonomy): Eukaryota > Metazoa > Chordata > Actinopteri > Syngnathiformes > Syngnathidae > Festucalex > Festucalex cinctus. Next base: position 21,638,579 of record NC_135411.1, on the reverse strand, counting down.
TGTCGACTGTCTCCTGTTTTGGCCGGACATTTGCTACTCCACAGAGCATTATAGTCGATCAACATCAGCGGATGAACAAGTTGGAAGTTATCAGTAAATCGGCTGATTGGATAACTAGGATGCCGAAAACGCGACCAGCATCTTGAAGTGTTAAACGATGATGCGGAGGAGTAAAGTGGACTAATCAACTCATCCCTTACTGTGGGAGAATTACATGTTTTAAACACATGACAATCACTGCCCATGCCCCATTTTGTGTTGAAAGCAATTGTCACACAGTTGTCACAATGTTTCTTACTATCTCAGTGGGGTTAGCCACATGGGCACCACCCTCACTGTTATGCCTCTAATGCTTGAAGTCCTATGTAAAGTTTCTCCTGTAGTCAACTTTCAGTACTTTGGGACGTCACCCCTCTGCAACGGCCATTTTAAGCAGCCCGCTGTGATAAGCGCAATTCGTAATGTCAGACATTTTCCGTTTTGTCACGGCCGTCAAATCCATTGAGATGAATCACTTCCCTGTCCCGGCTGCTTCGTCATCGGCGGTAAAAAGGACACAAGGCCAGACGCTGACCTCAGCGTGATAACGTCTCTCATTAAGGACACACACACACACACACACCTACATGCACACAAACACACAAAAAGATAAGCAGTGTGTAGACACGCCCCGCAGCACCACACCATTTAAAAAAAAAAAAAAAAAAAAGCTGACAGGAACACGACTCATGAGCATTCACTTCCTGTCACTTTGTGGTCTCGTCTTCCACTCATCGCAGCACAGACGGGGACAAAGATTGATCATTATCCCCACTCTCGTGCATTTTTGATCTTCCGCCCAGGTGTGTTGACTCCGATGACTCAACCCTGATGACATTTTAGCAAGTGACTCAGACACGCAGACACCGACTGTTGCGTTCAATGTTTAAAGAGGCGAATGTTTACAAGCAGCTCCGGGACACATTTACAAATCATTTAGTCAATCATTTATAGTCAACAAGACTCAACATGTGCATAAAAGTGACTGGGAGTGAAACAGGAGTTCAGAACATCCGCAGCGAGATTTGCCAAACTTCCATTTCACAAATTTATTTTTGTAAAATTTACATTTTTTTTCTTATAATTTCTCACAAAATTTAAAGGTTCACTTTTTCTTCTTAATATTCTATTTCTGTAAAATAGCACCGTTTTTTCATAAATTTAAACTTTATAAATTAGCTTCATAAATTGTAACTTTATTCTTGTCTTTCTCTTAATTTTGCGACTTAATTTGGACTTTGAGATCCGGAAGTACGGTAATTCTCCAATTGTGCCATTGGACTTTTCTTATTCGGCAAGCTGAAATGAGCACACAGGAAGTGATTGTAGTTAGTCCTTGAGCTCTTTTTAGAAGGAGAAAGAGATGGATTTGCGGCAGTGGAGCTGTGCGTGCGTGTTAGTGTGACAGAGAGACAGGCCTGCCTGAGGGGTGCTGGGTGGTCTGGGGTGGGTTGCCGTGTGTGTGTGTTGGGGGGTGGGGTAGAGCAAAGCCAAGCTGGCCATAGAAAAGAGAGAGGAGCAGTGGTGGCTTCAAACAAGCACTGCATGTAATATGGATGAGAGGCTACTCTGTCTCTCTCTCTCTCTCTCTGTCTCTCTCTGGGTGTCTCTGATGCATTTATTTCCCCTCACATCAAATTTTTTTCCAACATTACCAATGCAGTATTATTTGACGTCAAACACTAACGTCATGGAAGAACATACATTTGACATTGTTGTACCAGGAAGCAAACGTAGCAGTCAGTCTATGGAGGGGAAGGTCGGTTGGGGGGTTACTTGTCATTTTCAATTCAACATTCAACAAAGACGTTTAAATAAAAAAAGAAAACGTGTTCTATGTTCTTACATCCATGCCCCCCATTAAATCAATCAAATGTAGTGTTCTATATTTTTTCATACAACAATTAGTTGCTATGACTACTTATTCTAATATTTCCAGGGTTGGGGAATCGAGGTTCAGCAAGTAAAAACCCTGCCACAGATTGACTTTACCCACATGGTACTCGCATGGCAAGGAAATGAGCTTGTCTCCACCTGTTGACTCGAAGCACTTGTGGCTAAAGTCAAATTGTTTAAGGGTTTTTACTTTCTGTACCTGGATTCATCAACCTGACCATTTCTTCTACTTTTCTGCCCTTTCTTTTGGTGGTTGGCAAATACTTTCGGTGCATTACCGGCACCTTCCCTAGCATGCAGTATCTGCCAGAGCAAGGATTTTCTGTTTACAACACCCAAAGACGCAGTAAGCGCCCAGGATTCTACCTTTTGGCCACAATGCGATGCTGGATTGTAGTTAAGCTACGCTATTTTAAAAAAGAAAAACTTTTTCATAGTTAAAAGCAAAAGTTTCAAGTCCAACTGGAACTCCTTCGCTACCGTCAGCGCGATTAGGGAATGGGGATCTTGGGTGTGAGTCTGACCTCTACTGTTCTTGGTCTCTCTTTTTCTGTTGTCTAAATTAAATTTCCCCCAAAAATGCGATTTAGACTTCCCAAGTGACTTACATGTTCATGATAGTCAAGTCGAGTCACGTTTATTTATATATCCCTTGTTCACGCAAGAATCTCTACAGGGCTTTACATGCTCACGGTTGACAAATACCAACAACATCCAATGATCGAACCACAAAAGGTCAAGGAAAAACTCAAAAAGAAAAAAAAACATCAGGGAAAAAAAAAAAAACCTTGAGAAGGGGCTGCAGATGTTACATTTATGTATACATGATACATTTTTTGACTGGTGCAACTTATACTCCAGAGTGACTTACAGTCCGAAAAATACGGTACACACCATAGATGGGCTTAGGTGGGGGGCGTCTCCATTTTGTGCCATGAAAACAGGGTTGTGCTGGCTCGCCGTCTGCTTAGCAACGTCGCTCTCTCACTCTCTCACTCTCTATCCCTCTTGCTACTCTCCAGACTCTCTCTTGTTCCATCCTCTCTCAGTTTTTTTGCTGCTATTCTCGTGAGTTCACAAGTGTCCTCTGGCAGTGAGAGTCTCCAGACTCTTACGTCCACATTGGCCCAGATGACGAGTACAGTCATAGACAAGACAAGAGCCCACTGGCCTCATTCGCCGCGTCCTCTTTCATGAAGTGTGCATGTCTTTCCACTGCGTCATTCTCCTCTTGTTTACGTGCCACTGTGTGATTATGTGTGTGTTTGTAATGCGCACAGTGTTTATAATGTGAACAGGTGAGTCCCCAGCAACTTGTCTGCGGGGTGATTCAAGCGAAGCGAAGGGAAGGAAAGTGGAGCAAACACGCTGAGCTGCATACGATCATTTAATTTAATGTCCTTCACTCGCTCAAAGGCTGGGATTAACTGCCGTGTTGTAAATGTGCCAGTGTGCCGAAAAGAAAATATACTGTAGTAATGATGTGAAGAGACTGAAGTGGTGATTATTGCATGAATAAAGTGGTCGTTTGATTTGTAACAGCCTGACACCTGCCTTATAATAAGTCATAATAATAACTGGTTAGAACACTTTTGATACCTCATAACACTCATTATACATTATAATATTACAACTGTATTTAGGTGAAATGACAACTTTTGTCAGTATTATGACTATGATACTTCCTGCACAACTTTTTTTTTATTTTAGTAAAATTAAGACATTTTTATATCAAAATTTGACCATGTTGTTGATCGAGCAATGCTTAGCATTAATAAATTGATGAGTGTTCTGAACTGGTTAATTTGCTGCTGTTTTTGGATGCTAATGTAGCCAAGTAGTTTGCCAAATTTTGACTCAACTTGCTTCAAGACATGATTAATCCACAGTCAATTCCAAAGCAAGGACACTGAGAAAGTTCCGAATGATCAATTACAAATCAAGTTAATAAAATTAGTTAAAATGTCCAATAAAACTGGGACACAAACAAAAATAGACAGACAGAAAACATAGCATGACCTACTTGTCGGAATGCAGTAATGCTATGATTAAAATGGGTATAAATCAGTTGTGAGCATGAGCATAAATAAAGAATTTGTGGTGTTGGTTGGAGTCACACAGGAATGACAAATATTACTGCCTGATGCATGTTGTGGTCTAGACGCTCGTCCTAACTAGGGCATACTGTCGGCATTATCATCATTTTAATTATTGTTGTTAATGCGTTAATGGCATAATTCATTGTCAAGACCAAGTCAGATCATCCTGCAGCTGCAATGTGAGACATGACCTAATGCTTCCTGTTTGTCATTTTATAAGGAAATAAGTGAATGGCTGGTTTCTTTCAGTGCCTTCCTTCTTTCACATTCTGTATATAGGGCCACACTAAGTTAAATAAATACTATTAAAAAAAAAACTTTGAATTTCAAGAATCACTTATCTAAGTCTAAATTTTCTTTACAACAAAGTTGTTCGTTATTTGCGTGAACGCTTTGAGAGTAAAGAGTGAAGTTATGATTTAAAGAGTCGAGTGAAGTTCTAGTATTACAAGTAAGGTTGCCACTTTTACAAGAATAAAGTCATAATAATACAGTACATGTAAAAAGTCTTTTCCAAGAGAATTTATAATTTTAGCGGAATTTTCATAAGAAAAAAAAATGGCAACATTACAAGAAAAATTTAATAGTTATGTTACTAGCAAAAAAAATCTTAATTGCATAAAAGTTTGATATTCATAATTGCAAGAAAAAGGTTACAATTTCATTTAACAAAATGATATTTTAAGTAAAAAGATCTGACTATGAATGTGAATTCACATCATTTTAAGGAAAAAGATCTGAATGTGAATGTGAATTGTTGTTTGTCTATATGTGCCCTGCGATTGGCTGGCGACCATTCCAGGGTATACCCCGCCTCGTGCCCACTTAGCTCAGCTGGGATAGGCTTCAGCAGGCCCACAACCCTAATGGGGAGAAGCAGTTGTGTAATTACAACAAAAACTTTTTTTTTTCAAGAATAAATTCATATTATATTAAAAAGAAAAAGTCAATTAGCATAATTTTGTGTTACTGCAATTAAAAAAAATACAAGAATAGTCGGAATATGGAAAGGAAAAAAAACAGGCCTCTTTTGTCGACGTCGTTCAACAATGTAACCGACATACACCCTCACTTACTGCGTATCATTTGTATGTGTTCAGCCTGAAAAGTGTATTCACAGGCAGTTTCACATTCATGAGCTATCGTCATTACGACTCCCACCGACGTGAGCCTGCACCCGTCGCCAAGGATTTGACTGTGAGGAAAAAAAAAAAAAAAGAGGAGGTTGGGAGATGAATAGAAAGATTGATCGAGGCATTATTTTTTTATGTGACGGATCATAGGAAAATAAAAACCAAAGTGCTGCAGTAAAACGAAGAGTAGCAAGACATCGCACACTCTTACGTTTATAACTACGGCACTTTAACCCGCACATTATGGCAAGGCTGCACGAGGTTGGGTTGTAAAAATGTCTGGCAGGAGTGTATGTGCGGGTGGTATTCTATCAATTCTTTCAAAGGCAATACTAAATTTATAAAAACTGTGATGCAACAATTAGAATTACAAAACATTATTATTATTTTTGCGTTAAATGCAAAGGCTTTCTTCCCCAGGATTTTTTTTATTTTTTTTATGCTGCACCCAGAGCCATTTTGACTTGGCAGCATCAAATTTGGTCGGCATGACCATCATGAGTAGAACAATATAAAAGTCTCAAGAACCCTGGACTGAAAAAACACAAGAAGTAGGATATTTGGTTTGAAGCGTCCATTTTCGGGTCATTTTAGCACAAGCTAACATTTGGTAGCATCGTCTGGTGTGTTTTGAAAATCCAGCCCCTGAAGCCACATTTACTTGGCGAAGTGTACTTTCATAGGCATCTCTTTGATCACAAACCCATGCTGAAAAAAGAGAAAGGAGGTCTGCCATTATAGTTGAATCAGCCATTTAGGTGTCATTTTCATTTAGAAACAGTAGCATTGCCCATAATGTTTTGAAAATTCATCCCTCAAAGCCAGTTTCACTTGAAAACATTTAAATTTGTTATGTCAATCATGGATAGACACTCTAAGTGCCAAGAGACTACTATTTTTGTTTGGTGACCATTTTAGTGTCATTTTGATGAATATTTTCATTTGGTAACATCCCTCTGAATGGTTTCAAAATTCAAACCCCAAAGCCAGTTTCACTTATCTATATGCAATGTGGTAGACATGTCTGTCTTGAGGCTACGCACAAAAAAAGTCTCAAGAACTCATGCCGGAAAAGACACAGGAAGTCAGCCATTTTAGTTCAAGGCTGTTGTTAGCTTTCATTTGTTTTTAGAATTTCCCTTCCCTGGTCTAGACAGCGCCCATGTGGCGCAGAAATATGCCAGCGGGCCTGAAGCCAAAGCTAATCGGGCGGGAATGAAACACTCCTTATCTGTGTGTGCGTACGCATGTGTGGGTAGAGGCGGTGGAGGCACAGACATCAGGTCGCATGACATCAGTCTCACCTGTCTGCTGTCTCCATTTGTTTCCTGTTTGTCCACCTGTTCAGACATTTCCCCTTACGTGTAACACACGCACACATCTATTTATTTATTTTTGCTCCCTTCAACATTACTTCTTCTCAATTTTCAGGTACAGCAGAAGGTTGAGGTATTAGGTGATATAGAATTCCCATTTGATACGCTAATGAAGTCCCTTCAACATCTTACCTTTCCCGCCAAAAAATCGTATTCCTTTAAATGCCGCACTTTATTACAAGCTCACACTCTCTTATTGATTTGGTTGCTGAAACAAAGTGCCGCTACCAGTCCATGGATAAATGGCTTTATTGGATTAAGACCTCTTGTGTGTCTGTGCTTGTGGGTGTGTGTGTGGAGACTGTGGGAGGGGCAAGTGGAATCATCATTTATAAAGCAGACAGATGGGAGGTTTATGTGTCAGATCGTCACTAGTGTTGGGAACGATAAACTGATACGACCGGCATTTGCAAGGAATCCTTAGATTAGCAATGTGACAAGGAGCCTAATTGCATATATATATATATATATATATATATATATATATATATATATATATATATATATATATTAGGGGTGTGAATTGCCTAGTACCTGACGATTCGATTTGTATCACGATTCACAGGTCACGATTCGATTCGATACCGATTAATCCCGATACGAATTTATAAGTCGATTGTTGCGATTTTTTTTCATTCAAATTTAGAAAATACTAATCAGTAAGCTTGTAGAGTGTAAGATTTATATGAAAATGTATTATTTATTTATGTGAAATTTCAGTCTTATAGAGGTTGTAATCTGTTTCATGTTTGAACAGCATTAAAATAAAATATTAAGGCTTAATGTTCCGTTCATATAACATTCTTCCATGCTCAAGGTGTGAATCCTTAAAAAAAAAAAAAATCGATTCTGCCGATTATTGAATCGATTCGAGAATCGTGCGATGTAGTATCGCAATATATCGCCGAATCGTTTTTTTTTAACACCCCTAATATATATATATATATATATATATATATATATATATATATATATATATATATATATATATATATATATATATATATATATATATATATATATATATGCATGCAATTTTTGGCACTTTTGCAATCCCTCGTAACTGACAAATTCACAAGAAAACAGTTGCTCATGAATAATGGTTGATTTGATCAAGTTTTTGAAACTTTTTTTTATTTTTTATTTAACAAGCCCACTTGACACACACGTAGGAATATCAGCCCTTATGAGCGTAGTTGTGTATATTTTTTTGTTGTTGCTAAAACTTGTTAGCTAATCCAAGAAGGGGTTCTATGAGTAGCAGACAAAGTTAAAGAATCGATTGTAACTGTGGACACCATCCGTACACCAATGTCAAAGTGGATGGAAATTTTGAAAAACTGTGTCCTCAAAAAGCGGAATGCTATCAAAAATAATATTGCACTATTAGGTCAATACAATATACATATAAAATATATCCTCTTTGTGTTTTCAGCACAGATAATATTCGGTACCCGTTAGAAATACTACTGGCACAATCAACACCCGCAGGATTTAAGCAGAACAGTGGGCACCTGAACATGCATCAGCACTGTAACGATTAACTGGTGCAGTGTGTCAAAAACACTTTTAAAATAGTGGACGTGTATCACAGGATGTGTCAACATAGCTTGTAGATCAGTTTGAAAAGAAAAGAAGCTTCTTCCGTGCGTGACGCTGTCGAGTAGCAAAGACAGGAAGTGTGTATTTCGACAGCTTGGCGTCTGACACAGCCCGACAGACTGCGGCAGGATGTGGTGGAAGCAGACAGGGCGTGACCGCGTCTCTGCGGGCGACTCTTCCAGCAAAAGCGCACCCAAATAAAGTCGACTTCCTCTTTCTGACATGATGCTTACATAAAAAACAGAAACGTCTGCTGCACTGACCTCCTCTTGAATGCCAAGCACATGAATGGGCTCTCAGGGGCAGGAGGGAGAGACGCCATGGGTGACAGTGTTGGAGTTTGACTGCGTAACATGAAATGTACTTATTAGTCATGAAACTAAAAAATTTCAGCCCGAAGCCACGGACCATCATCAAATTTAGTAGATGTGTCTGTCATGAGGTGACCCACTAAAAATCTGAAGAACTCATGCTTGAAATGCCACAGGAAATACCTCTTGGTCATTTGGTAGCACGTTGGCATTTTAGACGTTCTTTTTGGTAAAAATCAAATGTGTAGTTATGATTTATGGATATTGTTTTGGTGGGGTTACTTACATGTTCAGTGCAACATTTCGTAGTCATGGGTCAGTCAGTGAATGTTCAGTGCATTTCTTGTTGAAACTAAACTAAATTTGAAACATAAAGACTCGTTCTTTCATGTCAAGACAAGACCACGTTTTACTACTGCAAAATTGTGAATATTGTGACATCCATGACAGGAAGTCTGCAATTTTGGTGTGACATGGCCATTCTATGGTCATTTCCAGGAAACCTTCATAGGTAAACAACTCAAGACGTACGGTATGTGTGTGTGAGGCCTCTGAGATGAAAGTTCAAACTGAAGGTTCGCGCTTTTTATTGTAACCAAGATAAGATATGAGCTCGGTCAAAGCAGCAGGTTACTGTGGCATCCCCCAAACACACCCCCCCCCCCCCACTTGCAAATGAAATAACAAACAGCAACAAACTGACTGGCCGAGCTGCATCACGCAGGGGGGTCCCGGATAGCGCAATGTTATCTGTTTACCCTGAACTTGAAAGCCGCTCGCCAGACTCTGTGGTTGTGTTTGTTGTAGCTGTTGTAGTATTTAACAGCCTACACACTGCACAAACATATTTCTGCTCCAGTAAAGTTGTCTGTTGCGGAAGCGTCACGTGTGCTAATGGTCTGGGGAATACGCCGAGGCTGCGGAAATGGGTCACTGTGAACGTTCACATGGCCGAGTCTGTCTAGGGCAGTATGTTTCATCGAGCTGCTGCCGCTGCTGCATAGTGGGTGTGTGCGCGTGTATGTGCGTGTTTTCATGTGTGTGTGGTTGCTGCAGCAGGCAAGCAGACTGCTGGTGATGAGGAACAACAGGGCAGAGTTCAGTCGAGCGAGTGTGCGGAATGCTAATCCGCATTGTCACAAGGCGAGGTTTGGCCTCACAAGGGGCTGGAGTGGAGACATACGTGTTTGTGTTTGTGTGCGCGTTGGAGGGCATGGGGGGTGGGGGAATGTCTCCGTAGGTGCGTGTGTGTGTTTTAACAGCCTACATAAGAGAGGTGCTCCTTTATGGTCGATTAGCACAACATGTTGTTTGTTAATAAAAACATGGTGGGGTCAGTGAGGGAGTGATGGGCAACGCGAGGCTCGAGCGAGACAGTTGTGTTGAGATGTTCAAACACACTCATTAAGCCAGCACCAACCTACGGAAATAATGAGCAGAGCAGTGCGTGTGCGTTTGTCTGCGGGAGAGTGGGTGTTAAGCGTCAACTAGCAGGTAAACTGGAGTCACATGAGCAGCCATTAGCCAAGCGCGCACATGTACATGAATATCTCTACTGCAAATATAGACATTCAAATATGTATAGTCTCCTGCATGTTAACCATCACACTGACAATCACATTGGTAAACATTTGGATAATGTCTGCATTCATATATATATATATATATATATATATATATATATATATATATATATATATATATATATATATATATATATATAGTAGGGGTGTTAAAAAATAGATTCGGCAATATATTGCGATATTACATCGCACAATTCTTGAATCGATTCAATAGGCGGCCGAATCGATTTTTATACATCCAATTTTTATAGAAAATATTCACCAAAACGTCTTAGGGTTCACACCTTAATTAAGCATGAACTAATGTTATATTAATGGAACATTAAGCCTTAATATTTTATTTCAATGCTGTTCAAACATGAAACAGATTACAACCTGTATATATATATATATATATATATATATATATATATATATATATATATATATATATATATATATATATGTGTGTGTGTGTGTGTATATATGCACACATACACACACGAGCTGTAAAAAATCTTAATGTTGTGATGTATCATCATTTGTCACTATCATTGTACAATGGTGATACAGTAATTTTTTGTTTCTATAGGTTTCACTATGTCGTGTGCTGAAGGTTGGATCCCAAAGTGCAAACACAAATAAAGTTTTAACTATTTATTCACATCGAGAGGCATAGAACAAACTTGACTAGACGAGAAACAATGAGAGTTGCACAGAGGGACAGAAAGCAATAATCCGGCAAACACAAACACTTCTCAGAACTCTACAACAGACAGTGAATCAACCTGATTGGTTGTCATTAAGTAAAGGATTAAGGATTGACATCACATAGGTCCAGACATCACCTAAAGGAGTAAAGATTGACATCACACAGGTCCTGACATCACATGACATCACATAGCGTCTTTGCAGTTGAAACCAGATGATGGTTACATCAGTTTATAGCAGACACGTTACATCAGTACGAAACAGACACTTGACCTCACGGTCATGAACCAAAACTTAACAGGTCATGAACTCAAACTTACCCTGGCGTGACCCCAGACATGACACAATATATTTTCCTTCATTAGTTATGTACACTACAATTGGCTGGCAACCAGTCCAAGGTGTACCCTGCCTACTGCCCCAAGCCAGCTGAGATAGGCTCCAGCACCCCCGCGACCCTTGTGAGGAATAAGCGGTCAAGAAAATGGATGCATGAATGGATGGATGGATAGTTACGTACACATTGTGATGTGCCATAACCACTTTTCTCCCTGTGGCAGGAACCAATTTAAACTAAAATAATCCCCCGTTCATCATGGGGGTTACAAACCAGACCAACTCCACGATAGACGTAACCTACAAAGTAGAGAACCTAGTATTTATTTGATCACTTACATAAATTAAAGAGCCACATGCATATAATCCCAAAATATATGCATATGAGGTAATATATTTGCCCACTTAGCATCAGTATTGTCACATTCTACAGCACTGCACTGTAGTATCTGTGCCTTTTGGTGACTGAATGTGTGTGACATGAAATGGCCTGGCCTGTTGGGTGATGTCTCAGCTGATGCCGAGTCACTCAACACAGAGATTAATATGAATTTACTACTGCGTTAATATAGGTGAGCGATAAACTATAGTGCATTGTGACTTGCCATCATAACACAGTGGAACCCAAACATGCATGCACTAACTATTTTGCTGTTTTACATCTTTCATTTCATTTACGGGAGAATTTACCTTTCTGTACTGTATGTGAGCCGCGCCTTAATGACGAAATGAATTATGTTCTCTTAATTTAGTCTCAACAACATATCTGTGAAAAGAAGAATATCAGGGCTGTGAAAACAGGAATTCAGAATATTAAAAATGGTAAATTATTTGTCATGTAAATGGTCGTTAATTTGCCCTCGTCGTCTTTTCCAGAAACGTCAAACACCAATCACGGCTGCCACTAAGTAATGGCCTTTGCCGACTAATGGTCAATCATACATATTGCAGCTTTTCTGCACCTTTTTTTTCCCCCTCAACAAAACCTTTCAAAAACACACCAGAATGAAAAAATGTTTTTAATCAGTTGTGCCATGAGCAGTACCCTTTCAACCATTCAACAGCCAGATTTCACCTTCAAGCAGTCCTTAGAAGCCGGGCCCCAGTGTCCTTCACATACATGTCATGTGACGGATCCTCGTAAAGACCACATGCACACACACAAACACACACAAAGGTGTGCACTTTAATGAGCTGTCTCATCAGCACAACGTGAGCTGTCATGAGGGTCAAGCAGAGAAACGACTGCTGGGCAACCTGCCGCTAACATCTACGCTTCTTCTTCTCTTGTTTTTGTCGCCTCCCGTTGCACACACACACATACACACGCACCAACCTGCTTCTACAACGCACCACTGCAGTGGCTTTACCGTCGCTTTCTGTCAGTCTCTTGGTCGGAGTTTCTCCCACTCTCCCCCTCCCATCCTCTCTGCTGCTGCAGTACAGAAGAAAAAAAAAAAAGAATCCAGCCAATCAGGAGCCAACATAAATAGACGAGCCCCCTCGCTCTGCACATACACACAGAGTGTAGGATCACACGTACACACGCACACACCTGGCTGTGCACATGCCTCCAGGCTGTTACATGGGCAAACACACGCTCATTCATGTGCCTCTTTGTAAAATATACCACTATCCCTGAGAACACACACATTACCAATACACGGTCATTTTCCTTTGTCGACAGTGCTTACAGAATTTTTATTATTTTTTTATTATTAGCACATAACACCACCAACCAACACAGAATTCTATGGACATATCTATCATAACAGCACACTGCACGACATGTACTGGAAAGGACCACCAAGGAAAAAAATGACAGTTTGGGACTCACACATGCACACTGAGCAATGGAGCCCTGCCCATCCATCTAGCGCTGCACTCTGAGAAACTGTGAGTGTGACTCTGTATCGGATCTTGAGGCTTCACATGCCGTATATCTGACGTATATCGCACTGTATTGCTTTTATTGAACCACAAAACATGGCGTGATTGTCAAGGAAGATGCGGGTTGCCTCAAAGAGAGGAAGTGGGTGAGAATAAAGTGGAGTGTGTGGATATTTTGAGAAGCCGTCTCACTCCATTCACTGATTGTACCCGGCACACTTCATACATTGTTGACATGCATTTTGGGGACAGACTGCACACTTCATTTTCTTATCTACAGGTACATTTTTTGTTTGCTTTTTTTTTTTTTTTTTTTGCTAACCCCACCAATGGGTGATGCATGGTGTGGAAGTTTGATCTTCTTGTGGATCCTCCATGAAAAAGGAGTGAAATGGGTTTGTTCACGACACCAGTTTTATCGATCGACACAAAACTGGACGAATAAATGTCACAGGGCGGGGACCCATGACTTAAATTGAGCAGGAAGTCAAATATTTTGGTTTTGAATAGCATTTTACACAAATTGTGAGAGGCACAATTTGTATTTAGTGCTAATACCCAAAGTAAAATAAAATACTAAAGGAGTACTTGAGAATGAGTAATCCCTGTGCTGATGCCATAATCTGCCAAACAAAGACGGATTATCCATTAGCTCGGATGTCAGGTGGCTGCTACCTACTTGTCAAACTCATTTCGTGGCACTCTGAGATATTAGCGACAATGGCTGGGTTGTTTATTATACTTCACTGTGTGTGTTTGCCTTTCATTGAAACGTGTGCATATATAGAAACAAAACATCTTTACATTAGCTGCCTATTATTGTGACTGATGTGCAATTTTGATACCAAGACTCATGCATGAGGGAGAAAGCAGCTTTTGAGTAGCTGTCAGCGGCAGTGACTGACACATATCAAGATATCAAAACTATGCCATTCAATAGTGATGGAGTTTGTTTTTTAGTATATGCTCGTCCTCAGGCCCTAATTCATTTTACCAAGATGATTAATATAAATAGTGTGCAGCTATGCTGATTAGTATTTCATGTTCTCTCTCTATTGCCTGACTGGTAGACCTTTCAGCCATCAATCCATTTTCTTAACCTCTACGTCTTCACAAGGGTGCTGGAGCCTATCCCAGCTGGCTTCGGGCAATAGGCGAGTTACACCCTGAACTGGTTGCCAACCAATCACAGTAATTTTATTTCATTTTAGTTGTATTATAAGATGGATAGTTGAGCATCAACTCCAACAGTCCTCTTGCTGAGCATGTCCTGTATTTGCTGCAAACACACATGCACAGAGGCGACGCTGCTAGTATTTACTAAGCATACACAGGATTCACAGGCTAAGAAGCTGACATAAAGAATCACAACGATCCCACACACGCACATACATCTATAGTGTATAATATATAGCGCATCCTCAAATTGAGAGACTCCCAGCTGCGTTGTGGCCTGCCTAGCAATGAATCACACGCACACCAGCGCGTAATGGCAGCCCGCTCGGCTTTGCTCCTCTTTTATTCATAGAGCTTCCTCGGCGGCCTCGTTCACTCCTGTACACCTCACTTTTTTTTATGACATTTGTCTCCATTTTCCATCTCCTGGATGTCATTTGTTCCTCTGCCCTACATTTTCAAAGGTGTTTGTCTCTATCTTCTCCTTCTACTTTTCCTCTGTTCGTTTCACGCACTACCATGAGCATAGTTTTCTTCTATATGAGCAAATCTTATCATTCATTGCAGAGTGTCTCCTCCCATGCTCAGCCAACCACTGGTCAGCATTTGTAAGTGGCGATGAAAAGTCTGACCTAATTATCAGCTTTTGAGTAGATGCACCAATTTGGAACATATGAAAAGATCAGAGCTTCATTAGCTGTTCACTGTATAGTGACTGACAGCTTCTTCTGTTTTTTTTGTTTTTTGTTTTTTTTGTTTTTTTTTATATAGTTTTTCTATTAATTGATATGAAAATTGACTTCAGGATTCCACTGCCATCTTGTTTAACCTTGAAATGCCCTCTCTTCTTCCAGAAGGCAGCTGCAGCGGATGAAGACCAGGAGAACCAAGCGCGCAAATCCTCTGGGGACCTTTGCTCCCCCAGCGGCAAGCTGGCTGAAGCCGAGCCCACAAGGAAGGTCAGTCGCTGGACTACCCCCTCCTTCACCTCCCCCTCCCCCTCCACATCTCTCACCCATCACCTCCCGTTGCTCCCGCCGCCCTCCCGTACATGTGGGTCAGCTCACTGGGGCAACCACCACGCACACACTCACACAAGCCAGTCATTTGCTGATGGCATGTGCCTCCTCTGTGCAATTTGTCGGGAAGCATACACACACAATAACACAGCTGCAGAGACGCTCTTCTAAGCACTTTATCATGATTATCGCATTTTCATGCGCACATACACACGTGCGCACAGTTGCTCATTGTTCTGCAGGTGATCCCTCATCCATGTCGCCTGGCAGCATATATTAGCTCTATTAGATTTCCATCCTGACAGTGCAGCCCATTTCCTGCTTCAAGTCTCCATGTAGCGCTTAGATGCATCTAATTACCTTTTCTAATCATTCTTCTATTCAAAACTGTTTGGTTTTTGTTTGTTTGTTTTTACTACAGGGTAAGATGTCTCCGACCATGGTGTACAATCAGCTTTTCCCGGACATCAAGGAGGAGCCGGGACACCCCACCCTGGTCCACCCCAGGTACTACAACCTAGAAAAGCACTGCATATTTGGAACCCCTTTAAACAACACATTTTTTTTCTGTCTGTACAGTTTTTAAATAGCTGTCCACTAAAGTGAATGATGCACAATTGTGGCATCAGATCAAGTGCTAGACTTATGTCTAGACCAAAGCACTTTCTAGCTGGACACATAGCTGGAGTTTTCGTTTTTTTGTGATGTTTTGATAAGGTAGAAGGGGATTTGCGCCGTTGTGGGAGTGAACACAGCCGACTTATGCGTTATTCAATGGATGCGGTCATTCCCTTTCATTTCAGCTCAGAGAGGTGTGCGGTCTATGAGGCAGGTAGATGCAGGAGATCTGCGTACGCAAAGTACTTTTAAAAAGAACTGCAAAAAGATCTTGGTCGCTGTGAAGTGGGCACTTGGAAATCGATCTCCTTCTACCCCTGATTGTGCTCCGAATAATAATTCATTAAATGAATTGATTTTTGCAATAATTAAGAATTTCAGAGTGATTGTCCCACGCTGTTGTCATATTTATGAATGAAATACAATAACATCCACCACCCACATCAGTGGAGCTCAGAATCTGTCTGCTTGCGCCTATATTAAATTCAACAAAATTGTGTTACATGGTTACACCGTCTACTTGGACCTGTTTTTAGCTGCTCTAAATTTTAGTGTACTTTCTGCCACAAAAATATGCTAGGTCTGCCAGGATGCCCAGTGAGGCAAATAATCAAGCAAACTATCAAGATATGCCAGTTTTCACAGCAAGCGCCTGACTACTAAATTAGGGTCCCAGCAGTCACAAAATTAGACGAAAACAATTTTTGAATAGCTTTCTACTGTTGTGACTGATGCATGACTTCAATGATCAAAGATCTTCATCAAATAATAAATTGGTTGATTATAACGCCACTATGGTCCCTTTTGCATTAATCCTGCAAAATAGCTACTTCACAGTCATAGTATTTTACACACAGCCCACCGAAAGAAAATTAATGATGTAACTCAGGGGTGTCAAACTCGCGTTAGCTTAGGGGCCGCATGGAGGAAAATATATTATCAAGTGGGCCGCATCGGAAAAATAACGGTATATAACTTAAAAACAATTGCTGTCATTTATACGCAGATTTTCGTGGACCAGACCTAAATTACGGAGCTCAATTGTAATCATATTGTTCCGAAAAATAACACAAATGCAAATAGAACACAGCAACACTTTGCCGGTATACATTCTGGACGTGTGAAATCGACCTGTTTTGCATATATATTGTTCCCAGAATGCACTGCATGGCGCAGTTAATGATGTTATAAGGACGTTTATCCTTGTCATATCTATTTGTGTTACCAGTAATTGAATTTGTGTCGTATTTAACACATTTATGTTGGTGTATGATTACAAAAAAAAATAATAATTAAACAAACTGTAGTTAAAGTTGTGTGTAAAATAATGACATCCCGGACGACGATTCCCTGGACAAGTTGCATTGGTCATCTGAGGACTGCTTGTGAAATTACAAAGTTATATGTTTTGATTGTGGCTGGCTGATTAATTAGTTGGACATTACAAATTTTTAATTTTTTTTTTTTTTTTTTTTTTTTTTTTTTTTTAACTTTACAAAATTAGCTCGCGGGCCGGATTAAACCCATTTGCGGGCCTGATCCGGCCCGCGGGCCGTATGTTTGACACCCCTGATGTAACTGATATGTTTCCGATTGGCTTCATCCTCACCATCATGCATTGTAGCGTAATCCCACCCAGATTAAAAAGTGGAGACCGACCTTACGTCGACTGCCCCGCGTGTGACCTGTGTGACGTGCTGATGTCGGTGGGATTAGCGCTCTTACCTCTCACCCCTCCAGAGCGACATGACTGTCACATAAACATACTGTTGCCCCCCTCCCCCCAAACCTCAAACCCGCCTGCACCAGTTTGTAGCCATCACGTCTGGGCCAGTGAGCCATAATGAACGTCTCGCAATACATCCACAGCACTTAGCGTCACGTTCGATGTCCATTAGCGGCACACTTGTCAGCTATGAGCCCGGTGTGCATTATTCAATCAGACCCGCTTTGCCACTGTTGTACTTTACTGCTTAACCTAGTTGGCTGTGCCAGCCGCAGCTCTGTCTGGAGGCGGGCTCATGATGATGATGATGATGATGATGATGATGGTGGTGGTGGTGGTGGTGGTGGTGGTGGTGGTGGTGGTGGTGTGGGGGGGGGGTGTAAGTGTCTCCACGAGCAAAGATTCAGATAGTGCCACCTGGACGTTTGTGATAAGCCCAAGGTCTGTTTAGGCGGAGCCGGTGTAAACACAAGATAAGACCTACCCCAATATTCAGCGCCATCGTGCTCTTTATGGCCCGCCCGCGCAGCGTGAATTACGGCGCGTGGATATGTTGCATATCATCCCTGCATAGTCCATAACTCATAAGGTTTTATGAGACCATGAAAGGTGACAATGCTTGCTCGCGATGATGAGTAGGGTAACAAAAAGCCATAGTCGGTCAATTATGAACAAACGGAATTAATTAAAGCGTCCACAGAGTGTATATCAGTGTTTAATCTCTCTTCTTTTTTTTTTCTCTTGTCTTCTCTAGCTACTACCTGTACACGTACGATAAGATGCTGGCTCCCAACGTGTCCCTGCGCAGGGAGGCGGAGATGAGCCCCGAGATGCTTGGTGCGCTGCTCAAGCACCATTACAGCCGAGGAGTGCAACACCATGACGAGCCTCCTATGGGTTAGTAGCAATTTGTGAAAAATAAGAGGTGTGATGCTCGGCCAAAAATCACGCTTCGATGGTTCATATAAAGCCACAGTTCCGATTCACATAGGGTACAGTAAGAGGGGAAAAAATGGCAAAACATAAATTTTATTTATTTTGCGTAAACACACATTTAATGCCATTTAAAGTGAAAAATAAACCTGCTGGCAACAACTATGTGCCAATTCTACATTTTGGGCTGCAGCAAGATTAAGCTCGTGATCCTCTGGGTCCAAAGCACAAGTTGTAAAAGATGAAATACATTTTCAAGTAATTTTATACAGTAACATAACATCTTAAATGTTTTTTTTTCTGTTTATTTTTTTAAGAAAAGCACGTCTTCAGTTTTTTAAACGGAATAAATTTAATCACATAAAAATATAATCCATCCATCCATGCAATTACCGAACCGCTTATCTTCACGAGGGTTGCAGGCGTGCTGGAGCAGTGACATTTTTGCTTTGCTTTGACCGCCAAAAGCATCAAAGCCAGCTGGTCAGAGGCAGAGCTGTTCTGTGTTTGTTCGCTGTGTAGTGTAGTAGCTATACTTCCTTGTTCCTGTCCCTGCTTTTTTGGTTAGCAACAGAGCTCATATAGGCGCTGTAGTTTGCAGCAATTTGAGGGATGGATGCAATGGAGCTTGCAGCTGCAGTCATTTACGTTAGTAATAAGTTTACTAGCTGGTAGAGTGTTGCATGTTTGTAAATAAATGACACACATATATAGGAGCTTGCACAAGCTAATTAACATTCTTACGACGTGAGCGGGAGAGAGAGACAAGCATGCTTATAGAAAAACACGTGTGCATTGTAAACAATAAACCGCACGAACACACACACGCCTGCAGCCATGCACATAATCATGTGCTGACCTTCACTTATAGACTCAGGGGGGAGTGGCGTGGGGATTGGTACCTCACTATTGATGACAAGTGGTGGCAGTGACTTCTTTTCTGCACTTCTGCTGTGTGTTTTATGAATAAATGCGTGTGTGTGTGTTAATGGCAATCACAAAAATGTCTCCGCTATTTCAGCCTGTCTCTCTGCGAGCATATCTCCTTCCATCCTTTTCTTTTTTTACGCATCTCCACCTCCCACGCAGTCTGCTGTCACGTTCTTCACTCCTCCTGTCCCGCAGATGCAAAAATGGCCACTTCAAACCAAAATGGTAGACTTCCTATGTCTTTTCACGTGTTCTTCTTCACGGGAAACATTTTTGTATGTCTACTCATGATAGGCATTCCTACTAAATTTCATGTTGCTAAGTCAAACTGAATTTTCAAACTTTGGGGTGGCGCTGCCAAATATACATTTCCGCCAAAATTACTCTAAAATGGCTGCTTCATATCTAAATGCTATACTTCCTGTGTTTTTGTTTTTTCGGACCTAGGTTATTGAGCCATTTTTGTGGGTCTGGCCATGATAGACATGCCTACCATATGTAATGTTGCTTTGGGTTATGCTAGTAAACACATTTTCGCCAAAATGACTCTAAAATGGCCACTGAAAACAAAAATGGCAGACTGCCCCTGTCTTTTCGGGCATTCATTATTGACATACCTAACAAATTTCATGTTGCTAGGCAGACTAACTGTAGCTTTCCAGCATGCCGTCTTTAGACTTTTTCTTTTTTCCCTCCACTCATAGCCTATTAGACATGCTAACCAAATTTCATTTTGCTAAGGCAAACTGTCTCTGGGGGCTGAATTTTCAAAAGTCTGCTGTCAATTTCTTCCTCCTCCTCCTCCTTCTCTTCTTTCCAGTCTGCTCTGTGTACCTTCCATTCTTTTGCTATTCTACTTCCTTTTGATCCATCAGAATGCTTCACTGCTATTTGTATAAAGCTATTTATTTATGTCTCACACACACACACACACACGACATGAATAAAAAGCAAGGCAAACAGAAAGCGGCTTTTAATGCCTTTCCAAGCCAGGGTGGTCTTATTCCACACCACTAAGCAAACATGTACATTATTAAGAGGTAATATTTGTTGCATTAATTTATCCTACATTTCATTCACTAAAATGTATTTATCTTTTCTGAAAATTGTTGATGTCACTTTATAAATTGAATTTTCTTTTAAGTGATGAGATAAAAATGTGACTTACATATTTAACTTTTGTATATATTTTTTGGTCCATCAGTCTGCTTTGAAAATTCAAATGTGGTCAAACCCCCTGTTTTAAAGTGACGGAGCAAGTTGCCAGATCCCGCATCAGCCCTCCCCAATTCCAATTTTGCCGCGATGGAGATGTGAACTATTTTTTGCAAACGTGACAGTCTGCACTTGCTGTCTCTTTTTTGTATTCTCCTTCTCTAACTTCCATCTTCATCCCACTTCTTTTCCTCAGATCTCCACGCGTCGCCTCCACTGGCTGAGGAGGCTAAATCCCAACACGCTGCCGAGCGGGAATGCCAAACCCAGGCAGTTTCCATGGAGACGAGCAGCCTGAGCGGCAAGATAGCTGCCCACACCCGCAGCCCTCCTCCTCCTCCTCTTCATCATGCATCGCCACCGCCCGTAACGGAGGCGGCGGACGAAGATGCGGGATGTGCCGTCAACATGACGTCAGGCGGGCTGGAGGACGACAAGGACAGGATTGTGGTGGAGATCATGCAGATGTATGGCAGACAGCAGGAGAAGCTTAACTCCACCCTGAACAAGCAGCTGCAACTGGAGATGGTGAGAAATGAGCCCGCTCAAATAAGTACATTAACAGGGCTCCTCAGTTAATATCAAAATGTTTTATTAGTTTGTTAAAAACACTTCAGTACTGCAGCAATCAAGCCACAAGAAAACACAATATTTCCTCTCATAACTTGCCATAAAATCAGAAAAAGGAATGGAATTCTATTTTATTCCAACAACAATTAGTTGGTAGAAATCAGGCAAAAAACATGTTTGTCTTTGAAGGTAGCTTCAAACCAAAAATGGTTAACTGCTTGTGCCCTATAGTATATTCGTGCCCAGCACAAGTCGAGTGCAGAGTTATGGAGCCACAAAACTGACAATGAGATTTGGTATTGAAAAAACATTGTCATTGTGGAAAAAGCTGCATTGACATTGAAACAAGTATTGGCATTGTAAAAGGTTGTATTGAAAAATAAGATGCAGGCATAAAAAAATTAACAAAAAAATAACGCTTTTTTTTTAAGCAGATTTTTTTGTATTATAATGTCTGTCTCAATGCCAATCTTCAGATTTTTTGTATGTGGAGGGGCGGGGTTGGGGGCGGGGCTTTGAGCACGAGAAGCCTTCCAGCTTTTCAGGAGAGGGGAGAGGAGAGTGTGCCCTCTGTCGGCTAAAGGCTATTCCTGAATTCCCTGTGGCATATAGTCAAGTCTAGTCAAGTAATCTTTATAGTGCTTTCAAACAGCCTTAGCTGCCACTCATGGATACAAAAATTCACCAGGAACTCCAAAACCGCCTGTAAGTCTGTTTTTTTTTCCTACATATAACCTTGTGGCGTCACTATTAATGTTTCTGGATTAAACCACTTAGCACGTTAGCTAATTATGTATAATATATGCCACAGGGAATTCAGGTATTGCCTTTAGCCGACAGAGGGGGCGCTCTCATCTCTCCTCTCCTGAAAAGCAGGAAGGCGTTGTCGTGGTCAAAGCCCGCCCCCTACCCCGCCACCGCCCCTCCACGTTGAAACACTGCCAATAAGTTGAAACTGAAAAAAAGAGAAGTGAAACTGAAAACCAGAGTTGAAACTGAAAATCTGTCACACTGGGGGGAAAAAAAAGAGAGTGTAAAAAAAAATCTGCAGATTGGCCTTGAAAAAGACATCATAATACAAAAAAAACTGCTTAAAGAAAATAGTGGGGGGGGGGGGGTTTATGTCTGTATTTTATTTTTCAATACAATGCCAATACCTGTGATTGGCTGGCAACCAGTCCGGGTGTCCCCCGCCTACTGCCCAGAGCGAGCTGAGATAGGCACCAGCACCCCCCGCGACCCTTGTGAGGAATAAGCGGCCAAGAGAATGGATGGATGGATGGACAATGCCAATACTTGTGTCAATGTCAATGCAACTTTTTCCACAGTGATTTCAATACCAAATCTTATTGTCAGTTTTGTGGCATACAAAGTGCAGTCTAACTGTGTGCATGGATGAAGTCTCCCCCCCCCCCTATTGTGTGAGTGAACGCAGCCCACTGGCTTCCTGTGTGACTTTTAAAAAAAAAAATAATTTTTATTCATGACTTTTGGCGACTTTCTTTTTGGATCTACACACGCTAGAGAAGTAGCTAACCAATGTCCCCATCCGTTTGTCCGCAGGAGCTGGAGGCGTTGCGCGGCGGCGAGGCGGCACGGCTACGCGAGCTGAGTGCCGAGCAGCGGGAGCTACGCACCGAGCTGGAGGCGGTGCACAGCGAGCAGGTGCGCCAGCTCGGCCAGGCCCGCCAGGAGCAGCTGGAGCTGGAGACGCGTCTGGAGCAGCTGCGGCAGCAGGCGTGCGCTTGCGAACCCGCCGCCCAGCGACAGCAGGAGGCGCATTACGCTGCGCAGGTATGATGCCACAGTACATGTAGGAACTAAGTTAGATAGATGAGAGAGTGATTACGTGTCTATGTTGGTGCTGCTCTTTTGGTTCGCAAAGAACTTTGTTAATGCGCTTAACAGATAACTCTTAGAGTGGCTGTTTTGATAGATTGGATGATACATCCAATGGCTACCAATTCCATACATCGATATGTCATTTAGGACATTTGGTTATTTGTTGTAGGTGGTTATTTGGTGTTAAGTGGAAGAGTCAATGGCTGACCAACTGGGGTTCAGTGTCTTTCTCTAAAATTGCGCTCTTTCTCAAAAAATAATTTTCTAGAAAAATCTAACTTTATTTTCAGCAGGTTATGGAAAAAAATCATAATCTTAAAAATAAAAATCTGATTATATTTTCCTGATTATGACTCCTAAAAAAATGTACTTCACTTGTAAGATACACAACTATCTTCTTAAAAATTTTAAAGGAGAAATTCTAAAATAATAATAATAATGATAATCCATCCATTTTCTTGACCGCTTATTCCTCACAAGGGTCGCGGGGCTGCTGGCGCCTATCTCAGCTGGCTCTGGGCAGTAGGCGGGTGACACCCTGGACTGGTTGCCAACCAATCGCAGGGCACACAGAGACGAACAACCATCCACACTCACACGCACACCTAGGGACAATTCGGAGCGCCCAATTAACCTTCCATGCATGTCTTTGGAATGTGGGAGGAGACCGGAGTACCCGGAGAGGACCCACGCGGGCACGGGGAGAACATGCAAACTCCACCCAGGAAGGTCCGAGCCTGGACTCGAACCGGAGACCTCAGAACTGGGAAGCGGACGTGCTAACCACTCGACTACCGTGCCGCCCCTTAATAATGATAATAATAATTCTAAAATAAAATCTAATCGTTATGTTATTAAAAATATGTAAATTAATTGAAATGTTTTGTTATTATTTGAAGGAGCCCCCTTATTCAGGGTAGGGTATCATCAGATGGAGAGATGCAATATGTGTTATTTCAAATGTTTGGCTGTTATATGGTGTAGCTTATGTGAATTGGCTCCTACTGGATAGATGGCCACTGATAGGATGATCAACAACAAGACCCTATATAATAATAATAATAATAATAATAATAATAATAATAATAACATTGACTTTATCAAACAGCTTTTATATTAAAATATAGTGATTATATGCGTTGAATTTGTTCCATGACCACACTTGTATCTCAAATCATCTTTCCCTATTGAAAAGAAAGGAATAAATTAATGTTAGACCCCACAAAACACCAAAAAATTCTTCTTTTAACATACTTTTCATGAGAAAAATGGGAGCAAAAAGCACATGTACCTAATGTTTTGTTCTTCCTTGTTCATCTGCTATGAGGTTTATTGGCTGTCGGCTTAATGTCACATGACTGAACCCAAATAATAATATTCTTCCATTGCAAAGAAACCAATGTGAATTGACGGTGATCAGGTATTGAGAAGTATGCTGCTGCCTTTGAGTGGTTGGGGTGTGACGTGCACTCAAATTTTTTTCTCTCTCAAGACAAAAATTTGGTCTATTTCCAACAGCCACATAAATTACATAGTTAGCTACCAGACAACCGTGTTTTGGTTTAAGTCAAATAGTGGTGATGCTTTAAACTGACACCGAGCCACACAGACTGCATATTCAGTCTTTGTTGGGGGGGTTTAGGCCGACTTCACTCCTTTTGCTTTTCTTGTTTTTGAGCTTTCTGTCCCCATCTGGAGGGAAGAAAGTTATGCGCTTGTTGCGTAAGCGTCCTAAGATTTCATTGCTAAGATGTCCTCCTCGTGTTCTCTTGGCAGTTGTCGGAGCTTCGCCAGAGGCTGGAACGTGCCGAGGCCGACCGGGAGGAGCTGCAGGAGGAGCTGAGGCGGGAACGGGAGGCGCGCGAGAACCTGGAGCGCACCATCGGCCAGCTCAAACAGCAGATGGTCCAGTCGGGCGCCGCCGTCCCCGCCGGGGGCAGCCCCTCGCCTCCCCTCACCCCGTCCACCGGACCCCCCAACGCACATTCACCCGCCTCCTCCTCCTCCCCGTCCTATTCCTCCTCTTTCTCGGAGGCCCCAAAGTAACCGGCGGCCATCTTTTCTGCTTTCGTCGTAGGACTTTTGTAATTTAACATCAAAGAATAGTTTTGTTTTTTATTATTATTATTATTCCTATTACCGATAGTCCTCCTTCTGCTGTCAGCAAACAATATTTCACAACCTTTTTTGTTTGGCATGTGATGATTTCAATTGATAGCCACCACCATTTGCGCTGCTTGGTTCGCATTCCCTTGGCACACCTCATGGACGGACGGGCGACCGCTCATCTCCTCGGAGAGCAAAGTGAACATAATGTCACGGAGAACGGAGGAGAACTACTTGACCCACCTCGCTTTACCAAGCCGTCCTCCCTCCGCAACACTGTGGCGTCCTTCCACCCTAAAAAAGAAACACTGTGCTACTTTTTCCAGTGTACTTATTTAACTCACCCGACCGCCACCCTTCCCCCGGAGCTCCCCTCTGGGAAAGGAATGACTTCTTTTTTGTTTGTTTGTTTTCTGTGAGGAAACTGAAGGCAGCTTTTGATAACAACAGAAGTGGGTCGCCGCCCACTTTAGCGGCCCCGCCCTTTGATTTTGACTTGAATGTGGGACACAGGTGACAGCTTACTTGGCCGTTTTGCTGCTCGGAGGCGGGTTAAAGCGGTTGAAGAGGGGCGGTGGACGCTGGCCCCAGGCACCAACTTCGATGAGCGCCCCCAACCCACCCCCCCTCCGGCACTTGGGGGGCACACAGCACCACTTTTTGTCATCTTACCAGACAAAATGTGCTTTTTATTGCCTCGAAACAAATCCCTATTACCCAGAGTGAGTGAGTGAATGTGAGTGAGTGTAAATAATGTCTGAACGGGGGAGTGACTCTTTTGAACTTTTTATGCATCTGCTCCAAATGCAAATTGATAAGACATTCCACTGTGTTCCATCTCAAAGGCAGATTACGAGGACTGTCGCAAGTCATGGGGGGGACAAAACCTTTAAAGAAAGTATTTAACATAATATTAAACTAAAGATTTCTATTCACTTTGTACATACACTAGCCATTAATATATAAACTATTCTTCTTCTGTGGATAATCTGTTGAAGGTTATATGAATGGAAACGAGGGAAAAGACTTTTGCTTGGGATCTTTGCAAGAATATGCAAATTTATCAAGTGGATGTGGAGGAAAATGATTCATACTTTTCTCCTGTCTTTTTTTTTTTTTTTTTTGAGCTGAGAGGGGGGAAAAAAAAAAAGAAAAAAAAATCTTTCCTGTCACTTTTTCTATAAAATCCACCAAAGGCCATACAAGATTTCTGGGAGAAAAAAAATAATAATTTATGTAGACATTTGTGGCCTTTTTCATAATATAGCGCAGAGGTTTTTAGAATATAGCCAGGCCAGATTATATGTGATGCTGGCTTCAATGTGTAAATTCATCAATAATAGTGTGCAACAAAATCACAAAAAATAAAAATAAAAATAAAAAATACATATATATTTTTCTGCATGTTTCGCTGCTCCTCATGTTTGTGTCACATGACCACACACAAACAAAATGTCTCCCACACGTAGAATAATAATTATGAGCCACTGAGGCTCGTGTGCATGAATCTGTACAAGTTTTTGAAAATCATGATGGGTTGAGGGGGAGCGCTTCATATAAGGTCAGTGTGTGTGTTTTTGAGTGTGATGGGAATGCGTGTTTATACACTCTTGACGCCACTGAATTCTAATTCAGTATTAGTGCTGTTTTTTTTGCCCTAATTCAGTAGAACAAGATTACATTTTGTACACAAGAGGCCTGCTGTTTGAAGTGAAAAGAAATTTCCCCTCTTTAACTAAGGAAGACATTTTGCAGTGTTACAACATAGATGTGCTTTTATACAGTTTTTTTTTTTCTTTTTAACACCAGTGTCCACAAGTTTGTCCACCACAATGTAAATAACATTTACATATCCGCTGTTAGGGTTTCACACGATGGCGCCCATACTGTATATAAAGATGCTAAAAGAAATTTAAGATAGGAGACGTGAACTCCCAACAAGAATGACAATCGGTGAGTTTGGGAGCTCTTCTCCTTTTCTTCGGTGGCATGCTTTTGTCGTCCATCCTAGCACTGGTGAGTGACAAATAGGTACATTGTGTTTTCCTTTCTACACCTATTTAAATTTCTTTATTCATATATATATATATATATATATATATATATATAATTATAAATAAATATAATTATAAAGTGGCTTCCCCTATGCCGCCGCCACACAATGCTGAAACATGACTTGCAGTGTCCGTTTATGAAATATGACCATTGCCAATAACCATGTGATGAGACTTGTTCTTTGCATGACTCGAGACACTGATCTCCTACCTCATGTTGTGATATATATATATAAACAGTGTTTTTTTTTTATGCAGAGGACACTCTAACTGTTCAATCATTTAATATTGACAAGTACATGACCTAATCTGTAAATGCTTTTTAGCTCTATAATACCTCACTGCCTGTATCTTTGTGGGGGTTTTTGGTTTTGTTTGTATTTTCCTGTTCTTTGACCTCATTTTCATTTCACACCTTGTACATATGACCTTGTGTATAGACAATGAACTTGGATCCAATTCAAGTAAAGTTCTGTAGTGTTAAGCCATCGATACGTCTGCTGCTCTATTTCACACATGAAAGTATTTTGACATCAAAAGTCACACATAGCAACAATCGGGCCAAATTACAGTATAGCAGTTTTCCTCACTTCCGTTCAAGTCAGCAAATGCCCTTATGGTATGGTGTCTCTGAAAGATTATCCTGAGTGATATATTGGTCCGATTAGCAGAATGTGTGTAGCCTGCCGCTAACACCGTGATGCTAAGTATACTATCACCACCATTAGAAAATCAGGTGGTGCTTTTAAGACACATTTCAACTGTTATGCTTAGATAAAGTGAACCCAAACATAGAATAAATAATAATCAAAGTAAACGTACACTTAAGTACACTTAACCTTAGGCGTTATTGTGACCGGTTTTCGGCTTTTTGATGGTTATGACCAAGTCATTTCAAAATAAGATAATGCCCAGGGTTAATTAACGATAAAGGCCTCTGTTATCACTTCCTGTATTATGCTCTTATTGTGAAAGACAAAGCATACAATTTCCGTTCGTAGAAGGGTGATTATTTTGTGATGGACATGCCTAACTTACAAAAATAAACATCAAGTAAAACTCTGTAATGACGCCTAAGGGTGCAGGAAATAAGTTCTCACATTGCTGCAAACATCCATCCATCCATTTACTATTTTGCATCACCCTGCCAAAGTCAAAACAATAGGCTCTGGAGACACAACCATCTCAATCTTGCATTTACTTGACCAAAGGACCTTTTCTACTAAATTTAAACTTCACAGAAGCGGTTTGTCTGAGCGAGTGGACACACTACAAATACAGAACACGCTTACTGTTTGGCCAGTGAAGCACAGCCAGGCCAACAAACAAATACCCCAAAAACATAGGGGACAAAACTTTTCCTGTGCCAGTAAGCCAGATTGATTGTGAAATAGTAGCAAGCTCCATGGCAACCAAAGACAGAAATAGACTCCACATTTGAGAAGCGGCAAGTGGGGAACTGGAGCATATGGTCCACGGGTCGCAGGCTTTAAGCAAAGTGTTCAATGGACCCTTGCCATCAAGGAGACCAAAGAAACCCCAATGGTGCGTCCCACCTATGTTGAGCAATGGGAAGTGTTTGCTCAAGGGTGCATGGATTAGACAGGAGAGCACAAAGTAGAGTGTGTTCTCTGGATTCATGCCACAAATGCTATATGTATCTACATGTGCCAGTATAGTACAAAGGGAATACTGTAGTGGTTGCTTGCTAATAGTGAACCAATAACAAAATCTGATCTGAAGACATTGACAGTTCGTGTAATGTTTAAAACAGACCTAAAAAAAAAAAAAGAAAAAAAAGAAAAAGAGATAAACAGATATATCACTTGTACTGAATATTAACTTACAGAAATATATTTTGTTACTTGTCAATAAACCTGATTCGATTTTCATTCTGACACAATGTCTACTACTACTACTACTATATTATTATTATTATTATTATTATTATTATTATTATTATCCATCCATCCATCCATTTTCTTGACCGCTTATTCCTCACAAGGGTTGCAGGGGTGCTGGAGCCTATCTCAGCTTGCTTTGGGCAGTAGTACACCCTGAACTGGCTGCCAGCCAATCGCAGGGCACACAAGACGAACAACCATCCACACTCACAAGCACACCTAGGGGAGAATTTGGATCGCCCAATTAACCTGCTCTGCATGTCTTTGGAATGTGGGAGGAGACCGGAGTACCCAAAGAAGACCCACACAGGCATGGGCAGAACATGCAAACTCCACCCAGCAAGGCCGGGGTCTGGACTCGAACCCGAGTCCTCAGTACTGGGAGGCGGACGTGCTAACCAGTCGTACACCGTGATTATTATTATTATTATTATTATTATTATTATTATTATTATTATTATTATTATTATTATTATTATTATATATTGTGATTGGCTGGCAACCAGTTCAGGGTGTACCCCACCTACTGCCCATAGCCAGCTGGGATAGGCTCCAGCACCCCCCACGACCCTTGTGAGGAGCAAGTGGTTCCGAAAATAGATGATTATTATAGTATGTTTGATATACAGTACATCTATTTTATTTGATATATTTTTATCTAAATGTATTGTGTATTTTACTGCCCACTGCTACTATTTTCCCATAGGACTGGAGTTTTGTTGTTATCTTTGGATTTTAGATTCTAAACAATTCCTGCCAACAATCCTGATTGATTCTGAAGCATCCATCCATCCATCCATCCATTTTCTTGACCGCTTATTCCTCACAAGGGTCGCGGGGGCTGCTGGCGCCTATCTCAGCTGGCTCTGGGCAGTAGGCGGGGGACACCCTGGACTGGTTGCCAACCAATCGCAGGGCACACAGAGACGAACAACCATCCACACTCACACGCACACCTAGGGACAATTCGGAGCGCCCAATTAACCTGCCATGCATGTCTTTGGAATGTGGGAGGAGACCGGAGTACCCGGAGAAGACCCACGCGGGCACGGGGAGAACATGCAAACTCCACCCAGGAAGGTCCGAGCCTGGACTCGAACCGGAGACCTCAGAACTGGGAAGCGGACGTGCTAACCACTCGACTACCGTGATTCTGCCACACGACCAACCAAGGCGCTGTTGCACTCACCAGGCACCAACTCCTGCCTGAATACGTACCCCAGAGTGAGAGTCACGCATTCGTCACGTCACGTGACCACGCTGTGACGTCTTTTGCCTCTTGGTCACACGGTGTTTTTGCTAATGTCACTTTTGGTGGTCTTTTGACACCGCACGGTGTGTGGGCGACTGTTCATGTAGAACACAAATTTATCGTCAGACCTACGACGCTGCTCCTAGTCCCGAGGACGTCGTTGTCGTCACGCATCATGAGTCTCCTTTACTTTTCATTGTCGTAACTACGGTACGTACTTAACGACGGCTAACTGGCTAGTGGCTACCTAACTGTCAACAGACGAGTCGAGGCAACTAATATGTATTATATCTTTGGTGTGCATCTACGACGACTTAAAATTGCTTCAGGAAAAATGTTGACTTATATGACTCAAAATTCGCTTTAGCTTTAGGTTTTTTTTTTTTTGTCGTTGTAAGATTACGAGTGGTACAGTTTCGGCTAATTAGAGTAATAAGCTTACGCGGAATCGCAAATAAATGAATAAATAATTACATACTGTAATGTTTATTGGAAACAAGTTAAGATAGCGCCAAAAAGGCAGCAATCACTGCTTTTCAAATTGTGTTTCATGGCATTTTTAAATCCAAGTTATAACCTCGATGCATGGCGCATGATTATGACGTCATTTGTAACCTTTATACGATAACTATACTGTATTATCATTAGATGTTTGACTGCAATAACCTACCTCTTTCTCTTAGATAAGTAACCACTAACCACGTTTTCATACATAATCTCTGTTTATTCATTATCAAACATCCTGCTCTTCTTTTTTTAATTTTTTTTATTTCTGCACTTTGTTTGCTTGCATTGTATATGAGTTACACTTATATCGGTGTATTTACGGTGCTTCTTCTTGTGCCTGAAGTTTTGAGTTGTGTAAGCCATATACAGTAATTCATTATTATTATTATTGTTATTATTATTATTATTATTATTATTATTATTGTTATTATTATTATGAATGTGAAATATTGTGCCTGGTGGGAGATTAGGCTTAGAGGAGCATTAAGGATGAGCAAGTGAGTGTGTTTTGTATAAGTGGGTTTGTGTTAAAAAATGTTAATCATTATTTATTATTTTTCATGAATTATTATTAGTTATTTTTACATTTATAAAAATCCCACCAATTATGATGATTTTATTCTGCAGTAATGTTGATAATTTATTATTCCTACTAGTAGTGTTATTTTTTTTTAATCAACCATTTTTTCATTTTAGTTTATAAGAAATCCTGTCAATAATCCTGATTCTTTAATGAAATAATGTTGTCAAATTATTATCATTTTAAGAAATCCCACTTTAAGTGCAGTAATGTTAAAAGTTCTTATTATTATTACTTCAATGTTATTGTTATTATTTTTTATTTTATTTTTTTTTTAGCCATGGGTTTCCTACCCTTAGTGTAAAGAAAACACGGTATAATTAATCATATCCTAGTAAAAGTTTACTTTTCAGTTGGTTTAGGTACAAGTGCTTTGACCTTTTTGTTTTTGCCACGACGTAGCATGGAAAACTCAGAGGGCGGGACGTCGTCGGAGCCCGACGGCGGCGCACCACGACCGTCATCCCACCCAGGCCGAGCATCAGATCCGGCGGCGCGGCCCTCCTCCTGGGTCTCTTCCTCGGAGCACTGCGAGCCCAGGAGACGTCGCGAAGCCAAGCAGCAGCAGCAGCAGCAACAAGAACGGCGGCGGCGACGACGGCGGCGGGGGGAGGGTCAGGAACAGCTGCTCCGGGAGACGGCGCGCCTGAGGTTGCCGGGCCAACGCGAGCACTCGGAGGCGTGCGGCTCAGTGAGCGACGCAGCGGAAAGTTCGCCTAAGAGGTTTGCTCGGGCCAAATGCCAGCTGGTCGCTCATGCCACTGGCACGGGTGGGTTGACTTGACTTCTTCCTAATCCCTCCCCAGGAGAGCTCACTTTCTTCATGGACCCTACCCAGCCACTCACTTCGGACCCAAGGCCTGCATCCTTCCTAACCCCACTTCAGTCATGTAAGCGACCGCTTGTTTGTGCACCGTAAAAAAAAAAAAAAAAAAAAGTCCTTTGATAGTTCTTAATTTGAAGATGTACAGTTGCAAATGGCTAAAAATGCAGTAAACTGTTGTCAATTCCCCCACTGCGCCTCACTTTAGTAATGCTTTCTCACTTCTTGTTATATATAGTTATGATGTTAAATAATTTTATTACATCCAGGTATTATGGCGCTTTACAACAATTTAATTACATGTATGTTTGTAGTACGCTGATTAGTACTGAAAATATAATTACATTTTTATAATTTGCTCTGCTAAATTCTATCTATCTATCTATCTAGTCTGTCTCTGTCCATCTATCCATCCATCTGACTGAAAATTGAAAAAGAAAATGTAAGAAAAAAGAAAAGAAAAGTGAACTTTTATTCCTGCCAGCGCATGTATGTACATATGCCTGTTTGTGCGTGCGTGTGCGCGCACGCGTCCACGCACGTGTGGACATTGACACTGAAAGCCTTGTGTAACTCAACGAGATAAGATAAAAAAACAAAAAACAAAACAGGACTGCCGTGATTGGTCGTTTTGTCTCGGAATAGGAACGGCTCACAGCGCGAGCAACTATACTTGTAGATGCTTGTCACCCCATGTCAGTTTGTGTTTTCCTCTCAGTGTGTGCGTGCACTTTTATCAACGCAATGCCGGTGAGCCGTCGCGCTAAGGCGGTGCGAGAAAAAAGGTAGAAAAAATAGGAAAGGGAGTGTTTTATTGGTATTTTGCCGTTATGGTTAACTACTGAAAGTACCCGAGGACGTGGAACTTTTCACGACGAGGAAATCTCATGCCTCGACGGAACTGATGCCAAATGTGTGTGTTTGTGCGCCTCAGGCACATCCAGGACCCAGCAAGCCAGCGCCTCACCTGGAATAAACCTCCCGTCAACGTCCTGGTCATCAGGAAGATCCGAGACGAGAGCCTAGCGGAGCCTTTCAAAGAGCTGTGTCGGTTTCTAGTGGAGGTACGTCCAGTAACAGCGCAACACGTTTGTGTTTGGATGAAAGAGTGTGTCTGTGTGCGTGACCACATTGCATGACTGCTGCCGATAAACGAGCCCTTTGTTTGTATTTGTCCAAGAACGGAGCTAAACAGACATTTTTACAGCTCAGGAGAAAAAAGATGGACTGAAAGGCACCGCAGCAGTCACAGAAGTTCCAAAATAAAATCCTTTGATAGCGAGTCCTAATCAAACCAAACCGACCAAAATAAAACAAGTGGATTGACAGTATCTCACAAAAGTGAGACATTTCTGCAGATTCATTCCATTCTTTTCATCAATCAATTTATTTTTAATTATTCAGCATGATGTGGTTTATTCCAGCATTCATTGTGGCACATTTATTAGCACTGTAGTAAACATGCAGAGTGTGATTCTGTAGATATAGTCAATATTTACTTATTGTGACGAAGTAATAGATAACGACAAGGTGTGTCATAATTTCATACTTCAGAAAATTAAGTTAAAATGTAAAAATATGTACTGTACTTGAAAAAAAGTGTGTGACATTGATTTGTTTTGAGGTATTTTTTTATGCCACTAGATGGCATCTAATCCTTAACATGAAGTAACTTGTGAAATTCTGCACATTTTCTAAATGTAAAATAGAACTTGACCCCAGTCTCCACAAATATATGCATTATTATTAAATTTATTACTGCTAAATTTTGACGTGGACGTGTCTGCTGCGTTGTGACTGGGATTCCCCCAGTACAGGCTTTCCAAGTAAGGGGGGTCATCAATCACATGTTAAAAAAAGAGTGGCGTGAAAAGAACTTTAAAGTATCGCACTAATTTTGACACCCTAATAATAATACAAAAATTCTACTCACCAGAGACAAATGGACAGGCATTTCACAGCTGCAACCAAAGGCCTTAGTTGGTGTCCATGCGAGAAATCCTGGCACCGATTTGAGCCAACAGGTTGTCAACCTGGGCAGCTAGTCATTCTTAACTAGCGATGGAAGTGGCGGTTTTCCGTATGTGGTTCTTGGAGAAATTCACAAACTTTGTGCACTTCTGTATTGTGCTGCGAATCCATGCACAAAGACGATTGGCGCTCTGATGTTTGGACTTGTTATGCAATAAGTAGAGACCAACAACACAAGGCTTGCTTGCAAAATGGCAGAAACAAATGTTGTAGCGTACCAGAGGAAGCCTCTGTCTTCTGTGTTGTAGAGTGGTGTATAACAAATATCTGCATTGAGCATGTCACTTTGCGACATGTCTTGGCCTCCACATTTGTGCATGTGTGTGCATGTGAATCAGGAGAAGCAGATGATGGTGTACGTGGAGCGGCGGGTGGCTGATGACGGGACGCTGTCCAAGGACGAGAAATTTGGCTCCATCCGAAACCAGCTGTGCACGTTTAGAGAGGGTGAGTCTCAAACATGCAATATTTTTTTGTAAACTATTGTTTTCAATTTCAAATATTAGAGGGTGTCCTCGAGTTACGACAGAGTTCCGCTCCTGCACTAGCGATGTAACCCGAATTTCGACTTTTACATCAAAATAATTTGCACAAAAAAAATATAAAATACATTAAAATAAACAAACAAAATAAAAACAAATAAATAAGATGCTGTACTTACCATTACTGCTTAGAGGTGGATGGAAAAGAAGGGGGGGAGGCTGGAAAGAGGGCAAAAAAGCCAAAGATACTCCCACAAGTGCACAAGCGCTAGCACTAGCTAAGGGCTAAATAGCGGACGAGGGGAAAACACTGCAGGCTATATGGCGGATGAGGAGCCAAAATGGCGGACCGGGCGTAACCCTTGTAAAGCTGAAACACCTTAGGTCGACTGCGCCTTAACTCGACAACTCCCTGTAATTGTATTTTCTTGTCAAATTTGTTTTGTTTTGAAATCTTAAAATTTTAGGCTTTTTTAAAATCATCAACCCCATATAACATAATTATTGACTCAGTTGAATGCCTTTTCATTCATGCTTTATATATAAATTTTCATTTACAGTCATTTTTTTCCCCCCAATTATGTTTTTTTATTTCACTTATTATACAGCACAGTATATATTTTCTATCTCCGGAATGCAATGTCGTGGAGTGACGGGACAGACACCGTTGGAAAAGTCTCGTCAAGACGAATCCGTGGATGCCCGCATGTCCCCGGTCGGACGTAGGGTTGGGGAGATATGGCCGCACAAAGAACAAAAAATAAACAAACCAAAACGCACGCCGTTAAATAAAAAAAAAAAAAAAAAAAAGCGCATGTCAAAAATCCGCGAAACATAGAGGCAGGCCACGAACACTGTATTCACAATTTTCTGTCTCATAGTTTTTGTATATTTTTTGTATAACATTGATCATTGGCTCTTCGATAATCTGCTGAAGTCTACCTAATGATTTGACTTGTCCCACTCCCAAGAGATAATCCATTAGTCCTGTGACATATTCCTTATAACAATGTCCTAATCATATACTGAGAAAAGTGTGAAACCGCCATCGTTTTCCTCTCTATAACTGTGATGTAAAATTCTCACACAAATTCACCTCTGATAAACCTGGATTTGAATAGGGGTGTGTAGACTTTTTCTATCCACTGTACAATGTGGTTTTGTGATTCACTACAGGCTATGACGACATCTCCGACTGCATCGATCTGATCATCTGCCTGGGCGGAGACGGAACGCTGCTCTACGCCTCTTCTCTCTTCCAGGTACATGCATGTGGCTCTTTCGCTTCTCGTTAGCATTAGCATGGGGGGCGTCAACTCAAACGTCTTTTCATCCAGGGCAGCGTTCCCCCGGTGATGGCGTTCCACCTGGGCTCTCTGGGCTTCCTGACGCCCTTCAAATTTGAGTCGTACAAGACTGAAGTGGACAAAGTCTTTGAAGGTAGGCTACACTCTAAAGACAATACAAAGTAAATCCTCAAGGAATTAACGAGCTCCTTGAAAGGTTTAGAATTCCCAATAGATGTCACAAGATGGCGGTGAAAAGCGAGCTCTAAATAGTTAAATAGTTTTACAGCAACGAATGGAGGCTAGATTACACATAAAACCAATAAATTAACGAGTAGTAAATCGTGCATATGTGGGGTAACATTGTAGTCAGTTCACAACTTGTTGAACTTGGTTTTGTTTTTTACAGGTTGGGCGATTTTCTGCACACGTTTGCAGTTCATTTGTGGCTAATTGCTATGCTACAAGCTTGTCTAAACATATTGGAAAAGCAAGGCCAGTAACCTTTTGTTGGTTTGGCATCAAATTTAAAAATCAGACAAAGAGCTAACCTTTTCCAATTATTTACATCTGGATCAGATACACAACTCCGCCCATTCTTCATGTGAGCAAAAGTGATGGAACAGTTTTGCCCTTGCCTAAAAGGGGTTTGTAATACTGTACATATTGATGCCACAAAATGGTGGCAAAGGACCATAAAGGATTAACACCATGAGTCTAGAATGTACACTATCATCAACTCATGTTGCATCAACGACTGCATTCTGTAGTTAAGTTATTCAACACAAACCACCTGCACATGAGGCTCATCGATAGTATTAGCTTGCGTACTAGCCTAAATAACACGGGCCATCGTAGCTGCTTAGGGAGAGAAGCAGTAGCATATTTTGTCTGTGGATGGGGTGCATTCAAGGGCCCCCAACAATACAGGATGTCGTAAATACAGATGAAAAAATTCAACTCAACAGCAACTCCAGTTTCCTTCCAGATGGCACCGAAGTGCCAGAATGCAATTTTATTGTCATACCGACCCCCATTTGCACATAATGTGGCACTTGTTAAGAGCATCCTTTCGGATCCACCTGCCGATGTGTTCAGGGAACGCGGCCATCACTTTGCGCAGTCGCCTGAAGGTGAAGGTGGTGAAGGAGATGTTCCCGCCGCAGCAGCGGGATGAGGAGCAGGAAATCAACGGCCTGGTTCCTCACTGCTACACCAGCAACGACGCAGGCAAGGTCACCCTGCAGCTCCAGGTGAGTCTTCCTCCGTCACTGAAAACTGGACGGTGTGTTGAAAGAATTTGGCTGCAACTATGTAAACGTGCCGAATGTTCCGGCAATGTGTTCTGCTTCTGTAGAAGAGTCGCTCACGTCATTCCGAATGATCCTTTTTCATCCCCTCTTGCTTGCTTGTTATTGTTCCCCCTCGCCCCCCTCCGCCTGTTGTGCGTACGCAGGCTGTGTTGCTATGGCAACAGTCATAATAAAGCTGCCGGGTGAAGGAAGGCGGATGTGATGCCGCGTGTTTGTGTTGTGCCCGGTTGCCACGGAGACTGTGGCGTCAGCAGCAGAGTCGACGGCAAATGAATGTTTAATAGTCTGCTGACGTACGCATGCACACAGCTGCAGTGGATCAAAAAAAGTGCTATTTTTGTTTTAGAGAAGATTTTCTTATTCTGAGAATGTTGGAAAAGTTGGAATTTTTAGGGGAAAAAATAAAAAAATAATGAGATAAATAAAAAATGTTTAAAAGATTGAGTCTTTTTCATGTTATTTCAAGCAATATTAGAAACATTAAGTCATATATGTCACTCAGTTCATCAGTAAAGCACAAATAGTTAATTTTTGCAGAGGATAAAGAATATATGACGGTGAATCTGTTATATGGCTGCGCCATTTGTATAGCAGTAACATTAATCTGTGGAAAAATGACAGATTTAGCATCAAGTTTTTTTTTTTTTTATAAACAAATTACTGCAGTTTTTCAACTTATCACCTACTTGCAAGTGAGCCTAAAGCCAAGTTTCTTAATGGCCACTGCTTGTATGTGCAGGTGCTGAATGAGGTGGTGGTGGACCGCGGGCCTTCGTCATACCTGTCCAACGTGGACTTGTACCTGGACGGACGTCTCATCACCTCCGTGCAAGGCGATGGTGAGAAGCCACATCCGCCGTTTTGTCCTCGAACCAGCGTGAACCGTGACTGTCCTCCGCCAGGCGTGATCGTGTCCACGCCGACGGGCAGCACGGCGTACGCGGCGGCCGCGGGGGCGTCCATGATCCACCCCAACGTGCCGGCCATCATGGTGACGCCCATCTGCCCGCACTCGCTCTCCTTCAGGCCCATCGTGGTGCCCGCCGGAGTCGAACTCATGGTAGACGAGTGCAAACTACTAACGTCATTGTATATACAGCGTGCTGTGTATATTTACTTTTTTGCCATCCCTCCAAAGATCACCTTGTCTCCCGACGCCAGGAATACGGCCTGGGTGTCGTTCGATGGCAGGAAGAGACAAGAGATCCAACATGGCGACTGGTACTACTATCAACATATTATGGATGTTGGAATTGATTGATTAGTCGCATTTTTGAAAGCTTTCAACTAGTTTGCTGTCTAAAGAAGAACACATTTTTTTAAATGGTTCACCATCTA
Organism: Festucalex cinctus; assembly: GCF_051991245.1. NCBI lineage: Eukaryota > Metazoa > Chordata > Actinopteri > Syngnathiformes > Syngnathidae > Festucalex > Festucalex cinctus. The sequence goes on along the minus strand of NC_135411.1, from coordinate 21,599,919 downwards.
AAAAAATACAATATAAAAATGAGCGTAAATTTTTTTCATTATATTTTTACATTAAAAAGTCATATTTTTTCAAATAAGAATCTTTGATACTAATAAATAAATAAATCATAATAATAATAATAATAATAATAATAATATGGGATGAGTGAGTATCGGGCTGATACCAGCCTTATTTTATGGCATTGGTTACTTTTGGAGGCTGCCGATACATGCACCCGATACTTTAGCCCCTCCCAAAAAAAGACGTTAATGAAGTCCCCCTTGTCAGTTCTTGGTGTTATGCTGCGTCAGTTTGACACATCAACAAATCATGATCTGCATTAGAAAGAATACTCTTTGATCAGATTTTTTCGTCAGTGTGAAATGAAATTTAAAATATACCAAAATTATTAGTGGTATCGGTACTAGGTATCAATGAGTACTCGGAGTGAGGATTCGTACTGGTATCTCAAAAAAAAAATAAAAAAAAGTGGATAATATTATACATAGTGATAATAAATGTTTTCCATGATAAAAAAAAAGTTACTTTTTGTATTTTAATGAAATTGAATTAATTATTGAATATTTTAATTTATTTGTTTACATTGTTAATTGTTTGGCAATAATTAGTTCACATTTTTACACCATAATAGTCTGAGACGAAAATTAAAATTTTTTTAATTATTTTTTTCAAAAAAAAAAAGTCTTCATATTACATTTAATAAAGTCATAGTTTCCATCCATCCATCTTCTTCCGCTTATCTGAGGTCGGGTCGTTGGGGCAGCAGTTTTAGGAGGGAAACCCAGACTTCCCTCTCCCCAGCCAATCCAACCAGCTCCGCCGGTGGGATCCCAAGCCGTTCCCAGGCCAGCCGAGAGACATGGTCTCTCCAGCGTGTCCTGGGTCGTCGTCGGGGCCTCCCGCCGGTGGGACATGCCCGGAACACCTCCAGGGAGGCGCCCAGGAGGCATCCGAACCAGATGCCCGAGCCACCTCAGTCATAGTTTCTTTAGATCAAAAAATAATACTTACGGTTGTAATATTATGAGAATTAAGTAGGGCTGTTTTTCCTTTTTGAATTATTAGTCTTACGAGGAAATATTTTCCAATGCTTTTTCAAGACTAAAACCTTTTTTTTTTTTTTAATTTGGGAGGCATTTCTTTAAGATAAATACAGTAATCATATATTTCTTTTTACAGTCAAAAATGAAGTCACATTATTTTTGTGTGGTAAACGGCGCTCGCCATTAGCCTTGTAAGAGAAAAGTTTCAACACACATTTATAATAATCTACAGTAAACAATTGTGTGCATGCGCGTATGTCAATAGCATCAAGATCACGACGTCGTGCTACCCGGTGCCGTCCATCTGCTGCCACGACCTGGTGTACGACTGGTTCGAGAGCCTGGCGCAGTGCCTGCACTGGAACGTGCGCAAGCGGCAGACGCGCCTCACCGAGGCGTCCGACACGTCCGACACGGAGAACTGAACCCGGCCACACACCGCACACACCCGCCCCCCTCCCATCGCCCTTCCTCATCGCGGTTCCTGAGCCAGATGCCACACGCCTGTGATGGTACTTCTACCCACGCCCCCCCCCTTTTTTTTTTTTTACATTCCATACTGTGTTGAATTAAGAGAAACAGCTATGTGTATATATTTGTACAAATTATAATTCAGTTCCTAGTTATTTAATGTCATATTTATATACTGTATTGTCAAGTAAGAGTTACACACCACCACATACTGTAGAGCAATGTCCTTACTTGAGCCAAGGCACATATTTTACTTTAGCAAAATCTCACGGCTCACCACCACAGACACAATACAACAAATAGTTCACATATGTACAGTACAATCCTGCTATTTGTGGAATAGGGGCTGAGCAAATGATTGACGCCCCCCAAAAAGGGGCTTGCAATTGCCTATGGATGCCACAATAATACAAAATGGCGGCAAAGTGCTTAAAATTGAGAAAATCATAAAGCATCAAGAACATGCTTCCAAACTATACACAATTATGAACCCATGTTACTGAGACACCTGTGTTCATTAGCTACATTGTTCAACAAAAGCCATCTTCACATGAGGCTAATCAATATTAGCTAACATACCATCCTAAATAACTTGCTCACAAAAATTGACGTGATGTCATAAATGGGAAATGAAAAGTGATTTTTGTGGTACCTGTATTGCGCCTGATGCCAGCGATATGAAATACACCATAAATGAAACGTAACACAGATTCCACCAGATGGCGCCATATAGCCGACAACGAGCGAGTAATCAATAGGGTCCCCAAATGCAATTATGTGGGGGTTCACTGTATACAAGTTATGTGTACGGCGTAGTTGAGCAGAACATTTGTTGTCAATATTTTTCCAACCAATTAAGTGAATGGATGGTGTTATCACAGTTCAGTGGTTGGTAATCACTGACATCAAAAGTGTCATGTGGTCGGGAGCACAAAATGGCGGCTTAAAAAAATAAAGCTGAAAGACTAACTGGTGTTTTCTATGTTTTTATTGCAATAAGATATTACCAGACATCTATATATATATATTTTTTTTTTTATTAAACTATACTCCAATATTGCATGAGAATCAAATTGTGAACAACTAGAGGCAGTCAAGAGGACACGACAGAGAGAACATCGACATCTACAAATTGTCACTCACCCGATGTGCGATAGTCATTTAATATGTCATATTATATTACATTGTACAAGAGCAAGAGGAGGGAGACACAGTATCAACACAAACGATGACTACGAGAGACGGAAAATGTAAAAAAAAAAAAAAAAAAGAATAAATTAAATGGGCAGTAAGAAAAAGCAGCTGATGGAGACGTTTCAACTGTGATTTCGACATGAAGTCATATAAAAACTAAACACATGATGGCAGGGAGGGGAATATTTATATATATTTAACACCTCCTAATAATAAAGACCCAAAGTGGCAGTATATGGTCCTGCAAACATGGTATGCATAATTATAGCTCATAGATCCAAATATTACCAAAGAGTAGAGGGACGCATTGAATAAAAAAAAAAAAAAGAATGAGACCACGACAACAAAGGTCCATTTTTCTACAGGCAAGTCAGAATCCTAACAGAATAAAGTAATAACAAGAAACTGATTTTTCTTTTCCCCAATGGAAAAACAAAACATTTTTGTAAAAAAAAGAAAAAAAATATTTTTGTGGAGAAAAAAAAAAAATCTAAAAAACAAAAAAATATAAAATAAAAAGACTTATTAAATCAGTCATTGTTTTCGAGAAAACTTTTTTTTTTGTAATCACAATATGAAGACTTCTTTTCAAGATTTTTTTTATGTCAACTTTTTTCCCTAAAAAAGTATTAAATAAATGATGACTTTAGGTAATAAGAAAAAAAAGTCATGTCAATATTTATCTTATTTTCTCAAGAAATGTTCACACAAAATATATTCTTTGTAATGCTGTATTAATTTAATGATTTCTAATTTACTAAATGCGACTCATTGAAACCAATATCCTTTTGGTGCACCTTGTAAAAAACTATATTGTCCTAATATTTAGCCTAAAAAAAAAAAAAAAAAAAAAAAAAAAAAAAGATTCTTTCTCGAAACAATGTCACAATTCTCACGAGATTGACTTTTAAGTGTGACTTTATTTTTGTGAAAAAAAAAAAAAAAAAAAAAAAGACAACATTCTTGTGAGATGACTAGTTGGAAAAAGACAACTTTGTAACATTGGCCTCCAACAAAACTTTTGTTGTGGTATTATGCTCTCGAGCGCATCCCTACTGCTCCGTGGTAAAATGGAAATGATCCATTTGAAAATGTGACCCTCCTGAAAAATTCCACACTGTGCTCTTGTTTGTTGGGCGACGTGAACTCTTCTTGTCACACTCCCTGGTATTGTTTGGCACCTTTTATTTTGAAACTGGACTTTTACTTTGAAACTGTACTGCGATCTTGTTGACTACATGTGCGCACAGAAAAAAAAAGAAAAAAAAAAGTGAACCTTGGCGAATCTCCGCACGCCTTTTTAGGTTCCTTTCAAAACAAAACAAACTAAAATTATAAAAATTTGGTCCCTCTCGGTTAAGGCCGATGTGGGCCGTGATGACACCAAAAAAGGCGGGACAAGAGGCTTCTCTGTTGGACCTTGCTGTGTGAATCTCCCGCGTTTCATGTGGGGGGGGGGGGGGGGGGGGCGTGAAATTCTGGTAAATTTTCAGGAGAGGCTAATATGGGGAATTCTGGAAATATGTATTCCCAACTGGAAACCTACCATGAGATTTGCAGGGAACTGAATGGAATGGAAAGCTATCACATTCAAGCGTAAATAGAAATGTAGTCGTAAGCAGACGTGTAAAATAAGGTAGCTCTCCTTGCCCACATGCGAGGGCATGACATTTAATTGAATTGTACCATTTCCCCTCCAACTATATTAACGTTCCCTATTAAGAGCCAAACTTCCATTTTGTAAATTCCAGCCGGTGAAAAGTTTCCAATTTGGAAAATCCCCAAAGTTTTGCAACCCGATGATGCAATGTGGCAGGAAAGGATGGCAGATGAGCTTGTGTGAGGCAGGAAGTCAGTCGAGCGCGACGGGATTCTTTTCTTTGTCGGAAGTTTCTGATTGAGCGTCTTTGCGCTCCTCGTTCTCTTTTTCTTTGCCATCCTCGTCTTCGTCTTCTTCCGTGTGCTGGTCCAGTTCGTCCCTGGTGATCATCTCAAAGTCGTTGCCGTTGCTGTGCTGCGATCCGTCCTCCTCCTTGCGCTCGCTGTCCGTGTCCGAGCGCCGCTCTTCCTCCTCCTCTTCGTCCTCGCCGCTTTTACGCTCCTTGTCGTCCTCTTCGTCCTCCTCGTCGTCGTCTTCCTTCTTCTCGCTGTCCGACTTGTTGTCGTCGCTGTCCGACTTGCGGGCCTCGCCCGCGCCGCCGTTGCCGCCGCCGTCTTTGGCCTTCTTGCTGGCGCCGGCGCCGCCGCCTCGCGGGCCTTTGTACTCGTGCGTGTAGAGCGGGCGGAAGGATTCGATGAAGCCCACGTCGGCCGTCAGGTTGGGCAGGAACCAGAAGTGGTGACGTCCGCCCGTCACCAGCCAGATGAACAGGAACAGGATGCAGCGAGCTGCCAGAACAGACGGCACTTTGTCACAACATCTTTGACCACTGACAAAAGCATCAAAATGGGAGGGGCACATATGACCAGCAAGAGGAATTTTTCCACTCTTGCCGAGATGATTTTAGAGTAGTGCAACAATTGATCGACAACTAATTGATCCTTATTGTAACTAATAAATAATATACAAATAATTATATATAAAATAATAATTAGGACTTATCATTGAATATGAATATATGTAAAAAATATTTGCAGATGTAGTTTTGAACTATGAATAATCTGTAGTATAACATCACTCGCTCTCGTGATCTTGCTTGAATTTCCTTTATTTTGGTTGGTTTAATCATTAACACATTCACTGCCAGCCCAGCAAAAATGCATGATTTGACGTCTTTTTCCGTCAATGGCAGTCAATGAGTTAAGATGAGATGTAACCAAAATTGATGGATTTTTAAGCAAAATTTGCCTTAAAAAAGAAAAAAGGAAAAAAGGATGCTGCAATATAATCACAAAATATATTGGCACATTTTGTTTAACACATTCACTGCCAGCCCAGCAAAAATGCATTATTTGACGTCTTTTTCCGTCAATGGCAGTCAATGAGTTAAACTTGAGTATGTAATTTTTAGATGTTATTGTTAGTTGTAATGAATATGCGTATGAATATTAAAGATACTTATTTAGCCCATTACAGCAATAAAAAAGTTAATATTTTGTCTATAATTAATGTGATACTTTCATTATTTTTCACGTACAATTAGTACCTTTAAAAACACATTTTTGCAACTTGCTGTCGACTGAAAATGACATCACAAGGGCTCAGGTAACCAATCACAGCTCACCTGTTTTCTCGGTTTGATCATGCGACATTCACAAGCTGAGCTGTGATTGGTTAACTGAGCCCCTGTGATGTCATTTTCAGCCGACAGCAAGTTGCAAAATGTGTTGTTAAACGTACTAATTGTACATGAAAAATAAAGAAAATATCAAATTTATTCTAGGCAAAATATTAATGTTTGACTGCCAAAAATGGCTAAATAAGTAAAGTATCCCTTTAAGTTTATGTTAAAACTTATTTAGAAGCAGTGCACACTATTGTCTGAACATTTTGCCCAGGAATTATTTTGGAATAAATGACACCTTTAAATAAATGTTTGTGGGGCTTATTGGATTAATATTAATTAAAATCATAATTGTTCTGAATGACTGGAAGGGGGGAAAGAAAAAAAAATAAATCAAGATTTTATTTTTTGGTTACATTGCCATATTTACTGTGAATGATGGTCACAGCTGCCCAATAAGGTGCCTGACGTAAAATACATGAAGCACAATGACTCGCTCTATTTATAGTTTTCTGCCTGATATGTTTGTTTTTATCTCACATGCATACATGCTTATTGTAAAAAGGAAACAAACAAAAAATATAAATAAATAATAAAAAAAAAAAAAACAACTGCTACTATAAAGTCCACACATCTTACAACCAATAAATTGCCACTGAAAATAAATAAATAAATAAATAAATCTTCCCAAGGGCCTGGAGCTGGCCAACAAGATGCCTGATGTACAACATCTGAAATTCATATGTTGAAATTCAGACATCTGAATTTCCAACAATTCCCTCTTCAGAAGAATCCGCCTTTTTCAAAACATAATCAAATTGTTGTGGAGTCACATTCAAGCGCACTGGCCGACGCCATGTTGAAGCACGGCTCTGTTGTTGTTGTAATGCAGAACTCCACCACAGGGGGCGCCAAAAGTTATACTGTAGCATTAAACACTCAAAATAAATAACTAAATGAAAAAATAAATAGAAAGATGTTGCCCAAACATGCTAAACACGTATCGGTCTGACTGCAGCCACGCAGGCCTGCTCGTATTCCAACATTCCACTGAGCCAAAGTCATTTCTCATTTGGATCCAATTCAAGCGCATTTGGCCGAGCGTTCTTACCGACGGCCAGGAGCAGAATGCTGGCCACGAAGCAGCCGGCGGCCACGCTCAGGTAGTACACGCCCACGCGCATCTCGGCAGGCCACAGCGGGAAGAGCGTGGCGGCGATCACGGCGATCACTGGCGACAACGTGTTCAAAGGAGTCAGTCAACTCAACGGCTGCAAGAGACAAGCTGAAGCGCAAACTGACCCAGGATCAGCCCCATGGCGAAGGTCTTGAAGTGGACCGGGTCGTAAATCCACACGTACACCTGAACAATATACACTGTTGTTTTGATTTGTTATTGACAAAAATGGTGACGCGGTTGCCACGCGGCTTTTTGACCTCGTTTCCATCGAGGAAGAGTTGGTCCTCGTGCAGCTCCAGTTTGAACTTCTTCTTCACCTCCTTCTTCTTCTTGGGACTCTCATCCTGCAAGCACGCAAACTCTATTTTTTGTTTGCACTATAAATGTTGTTTTCCAAAGTAAATTTATTCCTTCGTTTTTTTTTTTTTAAATACATTTAGCTTCGATAAAGGACTATGTAAACCAGCAAGTAAATTATTTATTGAAAACACTTAATTCCATACTGTGATATATATTGTTACCGTGAAGGGATTCAGTTTATCCCGTGATATGAATTTTGGGTCATATTACCCAGCCCTAATTGTGATTATATCATATTACAATGTTTGGATATCATTACATCCCTACATTTAATGTTCCAGCCCCATCCGTCCACAATAAAAAAAATAAAAAAAAATTATAAAGAAAAACTAGCACTCCATAATATTGTACATAGATTTCCATAGAAGCTTGCTTAAAATCACGCGCACAGCAACTATAAGTCAAAGGTTTTTTGTTTTTTTATAAGTTTTTTTTTTTTTTTTGGGACCAGTGCTTTCGATAGAATAATAAATTCTAAAAATAATTGCGATGATTGCTTGCAAGTTATAATGCAGTGTGAAAAAAAGTAGGGCTGGGTTAAAAAACAAACAGAAAAAAAAAAAAAAAAAAAATCAATTAATTGATATCAAATCTAAGCCAGATATTGATTTATAAAACCATGAATCAATTATTTTAGTATCTCTTTCGTCTCACAACCTCATAAGAAAACCATTTTATAAATGTCGATTTTTTGTTGTTGTATCTTACCGTTTTCTTGAAATTGACTGTTCACGTGATTCAAAAGTATTTTCTTACATTTATGACAGACTTGACTTATTGCACTTTAAGACAATTCAGAATCTTTTTGTTTATATGTACAATGATTGAATTAACTAGTTACTGCTTCTGCAAAATTGAATTTGGAATTTAATGCATGTGGAGTTTTTATCATGTGCTTGATAGGAATGTAACGATAAGGGCAATATCGTGATATCGTGATATTAAAACTGCCACAATATTGTCGTCGTCATGTTCACAATATTTAAAAGGAACACATCTGTTTAAAAAGTCAGGTTGATTTCCATTTGTGCAAGCACCCTCTAGTGGCTAGTTTATTAGTGCAATTTAATTTTCACTAGGGATGTTTTGGCCTTCATTGTTTAAAATCTATGCTAACTGTCAGATGAAGGGGAAACTAATTTGATTGTGAAGCGATCAATGTGTGCTTGCATTAGCAAGTAAGAGCCTCACTGTTGTTATTACAGATTGTAGGTGGTTTATATGCATTGCTGTTATGTACAAAAGCACAATATTGTGCTTTTTTTTTAGTACGATTTTTTTTTTAAACAATATTGTGATCTTTTTTAAACCCCTCCCCAATATCGTGATAATTATCGTATCGTGACATTCATATCATGATAATTTGTTTCGTGATGTTTGGATATCGTTACATCCCTACTGCTTGATATTTAAGAACAATTATGGTTCCGTAATTAAACAATATTGGGTTGAACTGACATGACTTGAACAACATTAGGAAAAATCAAAATCTAAATCGAGGAAATTCGAATCAATTGCCAGCCCGAACAAAAAAAAAGCCCCATCAAACATACGCTCTTGTCCTTCTTGGCTTCGCCAGCGTCCGCCACCTCCTTCTTCTTGTCTTTGTCCTTCTTGCCCTTCTTGTCCTCCTCCTTCCCACTGTCGCCCTTGGTCTTCTTGTCCTTCTTGGCGTCCTTCTCAGACTTCTTCTTCATCACTTTGAGCGCTCGGTGGAAGAACTGCTTCTTGAGGAGCCTAAGCAAAAGGACGCGTGCGACTTAGCCGTTTCAAAAGAAAAGAAATCTACACTCCAAAATGGCGGCTACCTGTTGCAGTAGTCGAGCACCGAGTCTCTGGTGGTGAAGATGGCTTCCTCGCCCTTCTTGGCCTTGGCCCATTTGGAGTCCAGTAAACAGTCGACCGCCTTGGATGCTGCTCGATGGAACACATGAAAGAATCCACATCAAAGCCGTTTTTTAGTTTCTCTCTCAAACCCGTTTTGGATGAACCATATCCTGTGAAAACCGGATCAGCCTTTGTTTATAGTTTTTTCCGACCTGTGACTGACTAGAAGTCATTCAGATGATGCAACGAGCATTTTTTTTTTTTTTAATCGCCCACTTCATGTTTTTTTCTTCCTTGTAAAATGATGGTGACTGTATTTCTATGTTTCTTGAACAGGTTTGTTACATTTTATTGCACCTCGTGGTACAACAACAATAAAGCTATTCAATCAGTTTTCAATAGCTCATATCTCTGTGTACAAATTATACACAGGTAACCAAAAATAAATCAGAATTACCTTTCCTAGGAAATCTCAAAAATACTCATTGGTTTTGCTGCTACTGTGACTTTGAGGAGCTCTTACCAGTGAAGTAATCCACTCGTTGGCCCATCATGTTGGTGGACTTTGTGGGACAGTTGAAGCGCATGTACTTGGCCACCGCCTTCTCCTCCTTGGTGGGATCGCTCACCTCCTGCACGCACACGCATAACAATGCTCACTTTTGAGCGACGGCAACCGATATATGTAATCAATGATTTTTTTTGTAGGTTCAGGCTTGCGTCCTGCTCACAAACATTGAACAGTACACATGAACTGTGCCTCCACTAGCTCAAACAAACACTTTTATTTACTGAAACAAGTATTTACATGCATTTTTTAAAATGTTATTTTCAATTATATAATGGTGAACATGTTTGAAATCAAATTCATTAATGCATTCAAATACAATCAGTTCTACGGCCATTGTTCGCTCTTCAACCATTATTGTTATTAAAATTAATTACATTTGTCATATAACAACCAATATTTGCACTTGCTGTGGCTTCTCCACACTAGTTGGTTCTTCAGTACACCTGTTGCTGCAATGTCCTTCTCTGCATATGGTGCATTTTCTCACAAATGATCCAAAGTGAAGGTAATGGTTGCACGAAATGACTACGCAGTGCCACATGTTACCTCACATTATGTAAACACGTCGTGCATTAGATTAATGACGCGCTTCAGCCACCAAACACCCCAATTGGCTGCGGCAACACTGTAAGTTAGTGCAAAATGGATGAAATGAAAATTAACGAGCGTTTAAGCGAGTAGACGGCATTTAAGTAACATATTAGCCGAACAGCACGATTCCAAATGTAGTTGAAAGGCAAGCTAACTTAGCCACGTTAGCAGTACCAAGCGTCGCCTCGCCGGCAACGGACGGCCTTCAAGCGGGCTCGCGATCAACGAGTGGCGGCCGGTCGACGTCGCACCACTGGCCACTGGTAGAGGTAGAACAACCGTAGAAGGGAGGAAAAAGGAATCATCATACCTGGATCCGTTTCTTGTGTCTCCTGCGCTCCGCCATGATCGTCCACAGCAGCTCAGCTTCTCCCGACCGAGATCGCGCGTCACGTCTCGCGAGACTGTACGAACGTGAACGCCACAGTGCAGCGTTAAGGAAGGAAGTCAGTGTGTGTGCCAAAATTACAAACTTGACTTTTATTAGCGCATTGATGTGTAACAATGAATATTCAAGTTTGCGCTCACAAGTCAAAGCTTCAAATATGCTTATGCCGTTTGATTTATTCAGATTTATTAATTTGTAATGTTACATATGTAACATCATCATCACAATAATAATAAATAATAATAATAATAATAATAATAATAATAATAATAATAATAATAATAGGGCGGCACGGTGGATGACTGGTGGGTCTTCTCCGGGTACTCCGGTGTCCTCCCACACTCCAAAGACATGCATGGCAGGTTAATTGGGCGCTCCAAATTGTCCCTAGGTGTGCTTGTGTGTGTGGATGGTTGTTCATCTCTGTGTGCCCTGCGATTGGCTGGCAATCAGTTCAGGGTGTACCCCGCCTACTGCCCGAAGCCAGCTGAGATAGGCGCCAGCACCCCCCCGCGACCCTTGTGAGGAATAAGCGCTCAAGAAGATTCCTAATCCTCTGCCAGGATCTTAGATGAGCTAAGAGGAGCTGAGACATCTATACTGTACAAACGTCCATGTCGAGTCTGTCCTGCACTACCCCCAGGTGGCCAAAGTGGGCAGCTGCACAATAACCACTTAATTAATGCAGTTTATAAAAACTATTCATTCCTTTTAAAATCCATCCATCCATTTTCTTGACCGCTTATTCCTCACAAGGGTCGCGGGGGGTGCTGGCGCCTATCTCAGCTGGCTCTGGTCAGTAGGCGGGGGACACCTTGGACTGGTTGCCAGACAATCGCAGGGCACACAGAGACAGACCTTTTAAAATCTATTCTACTTTTTTTTTTTTTTTTTTTGATTAATGGCATTTCCATTCAGGGAATGATGATTTGAGATGTGAGTGATTTGCGTTATGTGTGGTAGTGGAATGAATCTCAAGGCACCACTGTTATTATATTTTGCTAATGTCTGGAATGCTCCAACATAGTGCTATTTTAAAATAATAAATACCTATTCATCAGCCTAATTGAGCATCATGGCTTCCATTGTAATAAACATAACAAACAAACCACCTTTATTTACAATCCATTTCAAACATAAAAAAGCTGTATTAAATTCCAATGACTCTGAATAAATAAATAAATACATAATCATTCTATCAGATGATCTCTCCAGTTTGTGTGTTGCTTTTGGAATGCATACAGACGCACAACATTGTGCAGCAACCTTACATGTCGGATCGTAAAGAAATGCTAATTGTGGCGACACGCGTTGATTCCAAATGACGCATGTTCATCTTCATCCAATGCTGGTGGTAAGTGCTGCTGTTTTGGTAAGCCAGAGACTTCAAATAGCCTCGGCGGCTAACTCTTTAGCACGAGGGGAACTGTGGTCCGGCTCACAGAGGTGCTCGGGGGGTTTGAGGACATCGACGGCCTCCCGGGGGCTCGCAGCCATCATCATCATCTCCTCCGTGTTGCAGTTGACCGGCGAGCCCATCTCTGACAAATGGTCGCCAGACTTGTCGGGGGCGGTCTGCAGGGGGCCGGTAGGGAGCGGGAGGTTCATCATGTACAACATGCTGCCCATGCGTCTCGACACCTATTGGGGTGACAGGAAGTGTTGGTGTACAAGGTAGACTGATTCATTATTAGTATTTCTGGCCTACCAAGAATGTTACTGTTGTGACGCTTGTTTTGTATTTCTTGACAGGGCAAGGAATCGTATTTGGTAACTGAACGTCACACCCAGCCACTCAGCAAAGAAAGGTAAGGAAAATATTATCCAGCTATATAGTTTAGCGGGGGTCCCCAATTAAACATGAAAAACACACAACCACGCTAATTTCATTTTCTGCTGGTTGGGGAGTTCAATAACGTTTGAATTTTGTTTAATATATTTTTTTTAAATTTTAATTTTATTTTATTTTTAAATTTGTATTTTATTTGTTCATTCTGATTTGATGTAATTCCATTTAGATTTAATGAATTATGTTTAATCAACTCTTGTTTAGCTTTATTTTATTATCATTTTCAGTTCATCACTTTTGATTCGAATCAATATACTTGTGAGTTTATTCATTTTAGTTTAATTGCCTTTTGTTTAGCTTAATTGTATATTTTTTATGTTTTGACTTTATTATTTTTACTTAATTTGTTTATTAATTTTAAGTCTTTTTGATGTAATTTTATTTGATTAATTTGCTTGATTTTATTTGGATTGCATATTATTACTTAAATTGGATTTGACTTTGTTTACTTTTATTCATATTGGTTTATTTTTTTTTATTTAGTCTAATTTTATTTAAGTAGTTTTGTAGTATTGATTTTGTTTGATAATTTTTTGTTTAATTATACTTTTATTTTAATTGAAATAATTTGTAAGATTGATTTCATTTATCAATGCTATTTAAAATTTATTTATCTTTATTTCATTCTATTTGATTGGTTTATATATTTTGATTAATTCAGATTAATTGTGTTTTATATTTAAGTATTTACATTTATTTTCAGAAGTACAGTATCTTAATAATTTTCTTCAATTTAATTTAGTTTTTTTTTTTTTTTCATCATGATAATTTTTTTCTTTAAAGGGATACTTGACTCATTGAACAATTTTCATCAGTGAAAAGTTAATATTTTGTCCAGAATAAATTTGATAACTTCATTATTTTTCATGTATAACAATATTGAAGCATGTATTGCTAATGCAAGCACACATTGATCGCTTCACAAGCAAATTAGGTTCCCCTTCATCTGACAATTAGCATAGATTTTAAACATAGAAGGCCAAAACATCCCTAATGAAAATTACATTGCACTAATAAACTACCCACTAGAGGGTGTTAGAACTGCACAAATGGAAAACAACCAGACTTTTTTTAAACAGAGGTGGTCCTTTTAAATATTGTGAACATGACGATGACGATATTGTGGCAGTTTTAACATCATGATATCACGATATTGCCCTTATCGTTACATCCCTAGTCATCATCAGTCGACAGCAAGTAGAAAAATTACCTTTTAAAAGGTACTAATTTTAAATGAAAAATAATGAAGTTATCACATTAATTATAGACCAATTTTTAACTTTTTAATGCTGGAAATGGCTCAATGAGTCAAGTATCATTTTCATTTAAATTTACTATGGTGCATTTTAGACCCCCCCCCCATTATAATTTCAATTCAATTTGTTACATTACACCACACATTATATGACATGATATTCCATTCCATTAAGTTACCTGAGAGCGGACCTTCAGAGCAGGCCCGAGCTTAAGGCCCAGTGTGTCCAGCAAATGTTCCTCTGAGAGGAGGGGCAGCGTCTCACCATCAATCATGTGGTCTTTAAAGGTCTGCGCGGTCAAATGGTTTTCTTTCGTGAGCGTAACATTACTGAAGCGTAAAGACAGCAACGCAAAGTGTGATACGCACCTGAGCATACTCCGAACATGATGGAATGTTATTGATAAAGTTGTAAACGTCGTTGATGCTCCACTTCCTGATGTCCTCAGATACCTCATCACCGTTTAGGAAGACATTGGGTGGACCTGATGAATGAATATTTTTAGTCACATGGGTCACAAAACTATAAAGTGAAAAATGTAGCCTAAATTGGGGCCACAATGTAAATATAATGTGAGAAAAAATGCTAATAAGTGGCACAGAAATACAAATTTGTCAACACAAGGCATATGGTGTTATATCTATACCACTATGACCACAATTGAACATATTTGTTCTCATGTCATGTGTGTTGCTCCTTCCAAAACCGAGCATGATGTTGTTTTCAAACGCACCTGGAGGTAAGAAGCCATTCCCGGCAACAGGGAACATGTACGGCATGCCCCCTGGGGGATACATGAACTTCTCCTGGAAGGCGGCACACTGGCTGGGAGCGTCTTTCTCATTGGCTCCACTGTTGCTGGCGTCGGCGCATTGTTCCGGAGCGCCGCCCTTGCGCAGGCCCACCTCGCCCTCCTTGTAGATCTTTCTGCCCCCTGCGGCCGCTTCAGAATCCGCTTTTGCTGGGTGGTGCACCTTGTTGACGGAGCACCCCTCTCCTATTTCCCCCTTCACGTCCATCTCCTTCTCCTCCCCGCCGGACACGCCTCCCGGGCTCCGCTCCACGCTTTTGTCCTCAGCCGGGCCCTTGATGTGACCGCTGGGGTTATCGGTGGTCTTGTGGGTTGCGGGCCGTCTGCCCACCCGGCGTCCGCGCTCTCTGTGCAGCGTGCCGATCGGGGGATAGGGGCTGGCCGTCATGAGGATGCTGTTGGAGTGGAGGTCATCCAGGGTGGGCCGGTGGACGAAGACCTCGTGGCTATCGGGCATGCGCTGGCGACCTCGGAAGGGCATGGGGTTGGAAGGGTACGACATGGGGGTCTCCATGCCCATCAGACCCTTTTGATGGGCGTTCTCCAGCTCTTTCTGATGCAGTATGGCATTCATTTCCATTCTGAGTACAAGATGAAGAAAGAAAACAAAATACTTTTTGGTTAGGTCTTTACTCCGGGTTCTCTGCCTTCCTCCACATTTCAAAAACATACAAGTTCGACCAGTGGTCTGCAACCTGTAGCTCTGGAGCCACATGGGGCCTGTGGATCTCTAAAAACATCCATCCATCCATCCATCCATCCATCCATCCATCCATCCATCCATCCATCCATCCATCCATCCATCTTCTTAACCGCTGGGGTGCTGGAGCCTATCCCAGCTGGCTTCTGGGAGTAGGCGGGGGACACCCTGGACTGGTTGCCAGCCAATCGCAGGGCACACAGAGACGAACAACCATCCAGCATTCACAATCACACCTAGGAACAATTCGGAGCACCCAATTAACCTGCCATGCATGTCTTTGGAATGTGGGACGAAAAACAATGAGTAGAATTTAATACATTTTTTAAACATATTAGATAATAAATGGATTAATTATTTAGATAAAAAAGCAATAATTAAATATTCAAAAAATGTCAGAATTGCCAAATTTTTAAATTGTCAGAAAAAGAGACAGATAAAGAAGTTTTTAAAAAGTACCTAAAAATGTCAAAAAGGGACAATAAAATAAACAAAACATAAGTGGAAAAAGCAGAAAATTACTATAAAATGTCCATGAAATTACCAAAAATATCAGAGAATTAAATAAAAACGGCTTAAAAGAAAAAACCATAAGATTTAAAAAAAATAAAAAAATAAAATAAAATGAATAAATAAATAAATGACAGAAAATGACCATGAAATGTATTTGGGAAATCAAAATATGGATAAAAAAAATAAATAAATAAAAAAAATAAAAAAATAAACAGGAAAGAAAATGTCCAAAAACAAAAGAAGAAATCACAAAAGTTACAATACTATGTCCACAAAATTGCAAAAAAAAGTCAGAAAATGAATGTTTAAACAAAGACACCAAAAAAAACGATTCAAAAGTAGTCATAAAATATCCAAAAACAAAATTGCCCCAAAAAGTCAGAAAATTGATAGAAAAAAGGCAGAAAAAAATAGCCAGGAAGATGAGAGGCACAAAATTATCTTAATATGTCAATAAAATTGCCAGAAATGTCATAAACTTGACAGAAAGCCAGAAAAGTCTAAAGTAAAAATGTATTGATAAATTGTAAAATTACAACAACAACAAAAAAACGAATATGAAAATGAACCTTTTCTGTTTTGGTGCCGCTCTAATTAATTCTTGGGCCATCAGTACATGATTAGACTAATCACAATCTTCAAATGTTTTGAGGCTCCAGACAGATCTATTGTTATTTATTTGGCTTAAAATGTCTCTTTTGACAGTTAAGGTTGCTGACCCCTGTGTTAGACACTAAATTGTCTACCGGTGTGAGTGTGAATTGATGTACAGTATGTGTGCCTCATGATTGGCTGGCGATCAGTCCAGGGTGCATGCTACTTCTCTGAGAACGAGAACGACATGGAGCTTGAAGCTGGTAGAGTCAGCTGGTGCCACAGGATTATTACATTAATGTTGTGGTTAAAACAACATTAATAGAAGTCAAGACCAAGATTTTGAAATGTTAAAACCAAGTCAAGACCCTGACAATGTGAGACAGAATCAAGAACAAGACAGACGCAAGTCCCAAGAACAAGATCTGGTTGAATGTTTGTATGGCGACTGTTGTGGAAATCCACAAAATGTGACAAAAGCATCTGGCAGGCGCATCTCAGTTTTATTCTACTTGGCTGCATCTTTCGTCAGATGCTGACCATACATACGCTCACCTGGCCATGTTTTGCTTGTGAATGAGCTCCTGTCGCCGGGCAACTGTTTCCATGGGCTCTGAGGGCAGGAAGCCATAACCAGCTGCGGCGAAGAGAAACATCACACTCGTTACATGAACAACCACCCAATAAATGACTGAATTGTTTTTACCTCCTCCTGGAAAGGTTCTCGCCGGCAGGACGCCAGCATGTGGCGCCAGAGGGGGGCCCAGGTGAGGGCCCATGTGCATCTGCCTTGCGTCTGGAGCCACCATTTCAGCTGGAGGGACCAACTCCCTGAGAAAGGAGGTACGTTGATTTCTGATATATGTACCTAGATGAGGTAACCAAACATCCGTTGCCCCTCCCGAACCTTTCCATGAACCGCGGTTCGAACGGTGCCGGGACCCCCTGTAACCTCTGCTGACCCTGGGCGAGGATCTGCGGTGTCATGGCCATTTGGTTCCTCATCATCATCTCCTGCCTCTGCCTCAGCTCTGCCACACATACACATTCACGCACACGCGCAGCAGGTCACCGGATGCCATGAAAACAAGCGGCACTTCCTTGCTTCCTTCCTTACCGTTTGCCGACATGCCGTTGACCAGGCGGTACCAGTGCTTCTCATCCAAAGCTCCTTGCTCTCCCAGTGCCGTCATCTTCCTCAGCTGCTCGCGAGGGGTCATCATTCGCTCCTCCGGCCACCACGAGGACGCTAGAGAAAATAGAAAACAAAAAGAGATGCTTTAAGATTGGAATATGGAATCAAATGGAACAAAGAGCATCATACTATTTTAGGCTTACTTTTATACATATGGTATGATGTACTTTTTGAGGAAAATAAAATCTGTTTGAGGTATGTGTAAATGTAACCATTGCAGTTCTTCATATACACCACCAAGAGGCAGTAGTTAATCATTCAAATACTAAACTATAAAAGTAAACACATGACTTCACTCAATATTTACACACTTGCATCATTTAATTTGTGCCTTAATTTTGAGTTAAATTAAAGTTCCTTTAATATAACTAATTTTTTTTAACATACAATTAATGACCGTCCCTTATTTGGAAAGTCTGTACTGGGGTATTTCCAGTCAGACACGTCCACGTCAAAATTTAGCAGTAATAAATTTAATAATAATGTATACATTTCTGGAGATTGGGGTCAAGTTACCTTTTATAATTTTAAAAATGAGCAAAATTTCACAAGTTACTTCATGTTAAAGATCAGATAGCACTTAATATGAAAAGAAAAATGCACTGAGCTGTCACCAACGTCTAACAAATCAAATTATGCCATCTAGTGGCAGAAATATTATCTCAACGCAAATTAATATCACACTCATTTTTTACAGTACAGTACATCTTTTATATATTCAACTCTAGAATGGACTGTCTCATGCGCGTGATGGACAGTAGCTCCGCCCCCTCCCTTAAACTCCTTGTATTGTGGCAGTGCCTTTCAGCAGTCCATTAATAAATTAACTTAAAAAAACAAAGTGCATTTGTTCTAAAAATAAAAATATAAAAAAATCTAGATCCCTGTGACTTGCCCCTCTTTGTCCAAGCAAAAAAAAAAAAAAAAAAAATTAACAAGTTGTATTTTACAATTTTAAAAATGTGTACAAATTCACAAGTTACTACATCTAACACAAGCAATTATGCCATCTAGTGGTAGAAAAATGACCTCAACGCAAATCAATATCACACTCATTTTTAAAGTACAGTACATCTTTTTAATTTTTACTCCATTTTATGAATTATTATGAAATTACTGTATCAATAACTAAAAGATGGCAGCCATATTTCTATTGGTTTAACATTTTTATGTTAACAAGAGTATGCAACTTAGAAAAAAATATTTTATTGAACATTTAGAAGACATAAAATTTGCGCTTAATTGTGAGTTAACTATCGAAGTCATGTAATTAATTACGATTAAAAATTGTAATCACCTGACTGACACCCGTATTATTTACTGTTCTGTAATGCTGTCCCCCGCACCTAACCTTGCGTATTATGACAGCTTCTCAAGTTCCCTCTGAAAGCATCTTACTGAGGCTTGTAATCCCCCTGGTAGTCCTGCAAGAGTCTGCCAGCTACATCTGCTGACCCCACCATCCCATCCCATCTCCAAATTCCACCTGCCGCCCCCACCCGACTCCGCCCCTCCCCACACACTTCCCCCAGGATCCTATTAGCTAAGTCGTGGCTATACAGCACTTTAACGGGATGTGTCGGCGGTAATCCTCACGTTTAGAGTTTTACCCCCAGCAAACCTTGCCTGTAAGCGTCCTGGACAATACACCCTGAGTGCTAAGCTTATTAGCCCCCATCAGCACCCATGATGTCCTAAAAACACCTCAGGGATAAATATGGGGGGACACAATCGGTTTATGTGGTGCTATGTGGGCGCCACAACACACCTGCGTCCTTTTTGTTTTTTTTAACCTCGCCATCTTCGATGACATATGTCACGTAGTCAGCAATGTACTTTTATGTGCAGTAAAGGTCATCATGTGGCGGCGGGCTGTGAGGAAACGCATCTCGCTTGTTTTAGGCTTATCGGATTATCTCGACAGTTAAATATTCAGGTTGTGTTAATCCTGCCACATTGGTGTCAACAACAATTGAAAAAAAAATCAATACCAATACAAAAAAAATTTATGTTGTTTCATGCTGCCACAGGCGATCAGCAAGCTTAAATGAGAGGCACTTTTAATTTGGGTTCAGTGGGAGTTCAAAACAAACAGGGGGATTATTTGTGGATGTTGCTGTAACGGTAATAATTTCAATTTTCACTAATAATATATACAAACAAAATAAGATACAACTTTTAATGAATGCCATTTAATAATACTATTCATTAAATTATTTTCCTTCACAAATAGCAGGATTTTTCAGGAACAATTAATTCAAAGAATAATAGAAAAATAAGAGTGATCATAATCCACATTCAAAATATTTTTTTGAAAAATTATTTCAAGTATATGTCTATTTGGCTATTTTTATTGGCACATTAGTGTTTATTTTTCTGGTTTAGATGAATGATTCAGTCTCAAGTAGTTCATAACATTTTTTTTAGATATTTTTTAGGAGCAATTTATTTAAAAAAAAAAAGAATCTATACAATACTCTAAAATAATATATAGTAAGCCCTGTTGAATAACGTTGTTTTGACCTTACAATTTAAATAATTTAAAGTACACACACATTTTTTTCTACATTTTGCTAATTTTTTTCATCCATTTTTCAAAATCAAGCTGTCGCAACAACATGAATAAACAAAATAAAAAAGATAACTATGAATAATCTACACTGTTTATATAACTATTATTTAGACTATTAAAGTACATTTTTCTTGTTGCTGATTATTTTTTTTGTGCCAATAAACTCACAGGCTACATTGACGTCAATTCAGTCTCAATATGTGCCTGAAAACAGGAGTTCAGAACATTTCGACAACAATTCTCCCAACTCGTAATTAATAATATTCATTTAAAAAGAGAACACCCTAATGAAAGGTGAGCGCTCAAAGCATTTGTGCGACAGGCGGCTGCTTAATGCGCAGGGGATTGGACTCCTTGGGATTTAGTGTTGCCCACGTAATCCCATTACAAGAATGAATTCAGGGGAAAAATTGCTGACGACTTAGCTGCAGCCTAGAGGAGGTCATATCAGACATTGTCTCGCCCCTTCTTAAGCCCCCTCCAATACACACACACACGCGCGCACACGCACACTCACCCCAACACGCGTGCACACATGCACAGACTAAAGCTTCATATACTCTCAGTTACACTTGGACAATTCCATTATACGCAGCTTGTCAGTGGTAAGTACTGATTGAACAATTAAAGCAGGGTCAAGGCCTAAAACGGGTCGCAGGGTAAACATGATTACAAACCCAGCAATATACTAATACGCTATTCTTCTAGAAGCCAGAAATTAAAATCAAAGAAAAATGAATACAATATTACAATTAAAATAATTTAATTGTGCTAATTTTAATTTGTTCGTTGATTAGCTGGAAGAAAACAAAATACTTTTAAAGCTTTAAGGCATCCATTTTGACTTGTGTTTAAGTTAACAAATGTGTTTTCCTTGCCCTCAGAATTATATATATATATATATATATATATATATATATATATATATATATATATATATATAACGTAAAATAACTTAAAATAGTATCGACTACTTAAAAGGATTTTTTTTTTTTTTTTTTTCACTGTTTGCTGATTGGATGGTGTGCCATCCATTTTGACTCAAGTTTAAGTTGCCAAATATAGTTCCTTGTCATATATCAATATACAGAAAATATGACGAAATTTAAAAAGACTATTTTAAGTACACTGCATATTTTTATTTTTATTTTTTTATTTATTTTTTTACAGTCGCTAATTTCCTCAATGGTCTAATTTACCAAACATGGTTCTTTTCCCTTCAGTATTATTCAACATTACGTTTTAAATCATACAATATAAAAAACATATTAAAAGGTCTAATTTAAGTCATTCTACAATATCCCCCCCCATTTGCTGATTGGCTGGGAGTAGTCACATGGTTATCTTGCATCATTAAACTCAATTTTATGTTACCATTTCCAAATATGGTATCTTTCCATAATAAAGGTTCTTTTCATGAAAAGGACCCTGATGCTGTGCTAATATTTTACAGCATCATGTCATGTGATTGATTAATGTTGCCCACTCAATAGCCATGGCAGCATATTCATCGTGGAAGTGGGACGCATCCCCCCACCATTCCATAGATTTGAGAGACTGCTTGTCAAATCTTCCTGAGCTTTCCATCAATTTCAAGCAATTTAACCACAAACGTATTAACATTTGACAAAACGTACCATTATTGCAATATTAAAACTGACCATATTATTGTTGTTAGATGAAACTGTCAAATCAAGTTTTTCATTGAACTGGAATGACTTGTAAGATTTTGGAAGGACTCACCTTGAAAATCCAGCGAGCGGATCTTTTTAGGTCGGAACAAATAAAAAAAATTCAAAAACCGTCTTGAGCATCCGACAGGAAGTGTCCCGTGCCGTGCGTCAACTCTCTCTCGGCTTCCCGCCACACCAGCAAAGTGCCTGCCAGCCTAACTGCCTTAACTAAAAAAGACCTTTTAAATACCGATTGGTTTCATCTCCATTAGCGGGCCTTATCCGTGGTGGTAAGCCCTCCCTCGTCCTGACATCACCGTGATCTCCCCGTCCAACTGCCCGGCTGCACCTTGCAAAAAACTCATGTGTAATTACTGAAGCAGCACTGCTCCTTAAGCGCTAAACCTCTTTGGACGTTTACCTCACTAATCCCTTGTTAGCACTTTAGGCCATAGTTAAGACACCTAAATGCTTAGCTCCCTTTTTGCACCGGCAAAATAAGCAAAGACCTCCCGCTCAGAGACCTGATGCCCCGACGCTTGGAAAATCCTTCCATAAGTCTTGTTTGTGCTTTTTTTTTTTTTCGTGTTGCTCTCACTGGGGTGCGAGCGTGTTGACCCAAACATGCTTGGTGGTCATTTGTTAGAATTCCGTCGAAATTGGCTGGATCATCGACTCAGACCTCCTAAGCTGACGGTTTGTGCTCACCAGCCGCTTACTGCCAGGGTCCCGCACTTTGAGGCATGTTTTCTAAGCGCGACCACTTTTGACGGCTGTATTGGCAGCAGAGTTTTCGCAAAATTAAGTTATAACATTTATTGACCTGCGCCTTTCACACAGAACACAGCAAAGCGGGACAAATGAAGGTGGGAAACTATTCCCGAGAGGCTTCAGTAAGAGGTTGGGCTGGATTGGGCTACATTAGCCTCTCTCATTCTACAACATTGGTGTGACAGCAGAATCTGCATTCATTTACTAGTGTCTTTCACACAGAACCCAGAAAAGTGGGACAAATAAAAGCACACAAATAGCCTTAATAGACTTCAATAATATATTGTGCTGCAGTGGATAGATGAAGTCTTTATGACACGTTCATGCCAAGTTTCCACAAAATAAGCTTAACAGAAGAATCTGCATCTATTTTCTGTGCCTTTCACACAAAATCCAGCAAAGTAGGGAAAACGAATGTATGCTAATAGCCTCACCAGCCATCAATAATTTGCCTGTCTTCAATAGCACTCTTTGTGAAAGAGGCTTCTTCATCTATCCGCTGCAGCACAACAAATCGAAGGCTCGTGAGGCTATTAGCATGCATTCATTTTCCCCACTTTGCTGGGTTCTGGGTGAAAAGCACAGGTGAATAAATGTCGACTCGGCTGTTACTCCAATTTTGCACAAACTGTGTGAAAAAAGGCTTACATCATCATTTTATCTTGGCCTTTTTTTAAAGTTTCCGCAAAATTGTCCAAACAGTAGAGTCTGCATTTATTTGCCTGTGCCTTTCACACAGAACTCAGTCAATGAAGGCATGCTAATGACCTCACTTGCCTTCAATAAATGATTGGCCTGCATTGGCTAGATGAAGACATTAGCGTCTTTCACACAAATTCCACCTAATTAGTATATCAGTGGCATAATGGTGGAGTCCATTTTGATAAGCCTGTGCCTACAGAGAAGCTAGCATAGCCCCTTTTGCACAGAGAAATTGGGCATTAAATCCAAATTGGTCAGTAAATGACAACTTACTATTGTCTGCGTCTGAGTCCTACCTTACCTCGTCGTGTCAACTATGAGCAATACTAGTGCCATTTTGTGCTTCAAAAGGCCTAATAAAGAACGTTGGAATTAAGCATTAGGACTTAAAAAACATCTAAACTGGTCATTTAGGAATCTGTGGGTCGCATAAGCTTTTTATGAGGGATTTCTGTCCATCTTGTTTGCAGGCAGCATTATAGAGTCACAGCGAGGCAAAAGGATCACGGCAGGTTTAACCTCCATGGCTATAAATTGACAAACAAGACACTCTTTCTGCTTGGTCCTCTTCTAATTACAGCTGCAATCTGCCATCCGGACGTTTCACACTGCGGCCTAATCCCGCTAAAGTGGAAGCATTACGTCTTGGTCAAATCTTGTTTAGGTCTTGTTGACTGTGAGCTGATTGTTTAGGTTGAATAATCCCAAAAATAAGCCTTAAATCTGAGGGGAGGCGCATTCAGAAACATGCTGTTGTCATCACAATGGAGAAGGAAATTATTAGCTTCCGTGTGCTTCATGAGCAGGACAGTGATATAGTACAAAATGGCGGACGAGCCAAATGATACATTTTGTCATAAAAAGGTTCTAGTTCACCACAAAAACATTATACTTTGCCTTAAAGTGTATATACAGACAGTAGGTACATCATGTCGCACATGAATAGACACAGAAAAGGTCTAAAGACCACATGCCGATTTGAAGTTGCCATTTTAAGGAGATTTTCACCATTTCTAGGGCCCTTCAAAACAATATTGTTCTAGAGTTTTTGTCCAAATGGTAAAAAAAAATTGAGTTAGGTATAAAGCTCGAGAAAAAACAACAACCTTCAGAATTTAAATTAATATCTGTATGTGGCACAGCAGAGGCCCAATCAAGATTGTTTCATAACACGTCCTGGTATGTCCCCCATGACTCTAATTTGCTAATAGTTGACTTCAAGTTTGAAATAAAGTGAAGACGCGAGCACAAAGACACCATTGATGATGCAGAGACGCACTGTGGACCAAATCTCACTCGCTGCAACACTCCTGCCTGACCACATCCGAGGTAAGAACTCGTTCTGTTCATAACTTGATTTTGTCATAAGCAGGACACAAACTAACCTATATAATATTTTTGATATATTTGTGAATTGGATGTTTTGTCATACATTTGGTTCACACAAAAAAAGAGAAGAAGCGCTCTTGAGTATTACTGCATCTCGTTTTTGATACTACACAGTGTTTATATAATGTGAGCTGTGATGCATGTAAAAAATATTTGAAGTAATTAAATCAAAAATCTTGTTTAAATGTGATACTTTCCCCACAGCTATGTATAATCTATTTTGCCATTTTCTCTTGTAATATGTGTACACTTTAATTTGGAAGTTAACAAAAGATGGATAAAATAAAAAGGAAAGGAAGTGCTGTGGATGATCACAACCTATCTTACTTCCACATCCTCCACTTGTTCAGTAGCTTAAAAGTTGCAAAAGGAAGTGCATGTGATCCAAAGAAAACATTGGGTTACATGTCATTGTTTGAACTAAGATTGAGATACATATCCCCAGTTGTAAGCTAGTTGGCTAATTTGTGGTTTGGTTATATTGATTGCTATGAATTCTCATCCCGCCCACACGCCCTCCCATTAATTCCCACCTAATCACATAACTTTCCTTTTAAGTCTGCTAGCTTAATGCTAAGACATTATGGCAAATGCCACAGATAAGCTAACGAATAGCTCATTGTGGCGTTTTTACAACACAATTCTACACAGTGCCACAAAACACAAAGAAAATGGTTTCAGTTGTGAAATAAATACGTCCGGTTTAACAGCAAAATCTTTCATCTTTGTCAGATATCAAAGGTGATGCTCACCATGAAACTCTTTTTGGCACTGGTGGCATTCATTGTGCCGCTCATCGAAGCTCAGGTGCCTCACTGGGGTCCATGTCCAGAACCCGAAGTTCAAGCGGCTTTCAACCTCAAACAGGTCAGCTAGCGCTCTCTCTCTCTCTCTCTCTCTCTCTCTCTCTCTCTCTCTCTCTCTCTCTCTCTCTCTCTCTCTCTCTCTCTCTCTCTCTCTCTGTCTCTCTGTCTCTGTCTCTCTGTCTCTCTGTCTCTGTCTCTCTCTCTCTCTCTCTCTCTCTCTCTCTCTCTCTCTCTCTCTGTCTCTCTCTCTCTCTCTCTCTCTCTCTCTCTCTCTCTCTCTCTCTCTCTCTCTCTCTCTCTCTCTCTGTCTCTCTGTCTCTCTGTCTCTGTCTCTCTCTCTCTCTCTCTCTCTCTCTCTCTCTCTCTGTCTCTCTCTCTCTCTCTCTCTGTCTCTATCTATCTGCTGGTTGCAGCCAAATACAGACAGTTCTCAATTCATGACGATGACGTTTGATTAGCTTTTTTTTTTTAATGTTATTTTTTATTTTTATTTTTTATTTTTAACGGCCCAAACCAACCAGGGTCGATGTCACGTTCAAGTTATGTACTTCTTTAGACAGTAAAATTGAAACCTCCCTTCACAGTTGATGTGATTATTCAACAATCAACTCTACACATTCAAAACAATGATCGTTATGCCTGTTACAGTTCATGGGGAGGTGGTTCGAGATCGCGAGACTGCCGACACAGTTCGAGAGGGGCCGCTGCATTGAGACCAATTTCACATACAGAGGAGACAGGTCCATTCGAGTGGTCAGCTCGGAAATATTGTGAGTGGGAAAAAAAAAAAGATATGATGATGATATTTCCTCGAATATAATGTTATGTATAACAATAATCGTCTTGATCGACAGGAAAGGAGAGGTTAGGAAAATCGAAGGAACCGGTGTCACGGAGGATCAAAGGAATCCTGCCAAACTTGGAATAAGCTACTCTTACGGTGAGATTTAAAGGCGCAGTCTGCCGGTTTCACTCAGGAAAATGCACTTTTTAAATACAGGATTTAAACAAACAAACTACTTCTCAATTTACAGATCTGGGCTTTTCTTAACGTGTGGGGGTGATTTTGTCCGAACCCCCCACACCCCCAGCCTGTATTTTTCCATTTTGTGTTTGTTTTGTAAACAGTGGGACGTGTCTGTGGAAAGACAGTGTTTACAACCCTCCAACCAATCGCAGAACGGGAGGGTGGCGTGTCGCAAACGGGGCCGGACGAACGTGTCGGCTGCGTGACATCATTCCCGCGGCAATCTTAAAGCACGCACAGATTTTTTTTTCTTCACTCACTCATTCACACACGTAAGCTTCTGTGAGTGAGTGAGTGAGTGAGTGAGTGAGTGAGTGAGTGAGTGAGTGAGTGAGTGAGTGAGTGAGTGAGTGAGTGAGTGAGTGAGTGAAAAAAATAATAATAATCCGTGCATACTTTCAAATTGCCGCGGGAGTGACGTCACGCAGCCGACACGTTCCCCTGGCCCCGTTTGCGACATCCCACCCCCCGCTCTGCGATTGGCTGGAGGGGTGTGAACACTGTCTTTCCACAGAAACGTCCCGCTGTTTACAAAACAAACGCAAAATGACAAAATACAGGCTGGGGGGTGGGGTGGGGGGGGGTGGGGGTTTAGGACAAAATCACCACCAAAGATTAACATAAACCCAGATGTGTAGACTGAGAGAAAGTTAAAGTGTGTACATCCTGTATTTAAAAAGTGAAACCGGCGTACTGGGCCTTTAAGGAATCTTGTGAAGCCCTTTATTAAATATATACAGCCCCGGTTTTAAATAACATTTTATCATACTGTGTTGACTTGAGTTAAATTTGTTCTGTGACCATGTTTGTCACTTATAACACTAAATTCGCCTTTCCACAATGAAATGAAAGCAAACGCTACAGTTGCACTATAAATTTAGGTAAACTTACAGCACAACTGTAAATGTACAAAAGCTAAACAATGCTGAACAGCAAAAAAGAAAAAAAAATGCTATGAATCGTCACCAACAATTCACATGCACATTTCAACTTCAACCTCTGAAAATATCAAAATATTTGCCACAGTATTTTGGATTTTATGGGCATTAAGCTGTGTTCTTTCCATACACTGCACTCATAAGTTTGTATACCCTTTTAGAGAATGTAAACTTTCAAGCACAACTGTACATAACAGACTATCACAATACTCAAAGGCATGTATTCTATATTCTATACGAAAAGTGACTAATATTACAGTATCTTACTGAGTAGTAGTAGTAGTTGTAGCAATTCTTCTTTGTTTGTGTCTGCATGAAATTTCAGTGTTATACTGCCTCCAGGTGGCAAAGTCGGACACACCAGTAGGAGCAGCACAATGAAATGAATTGCAGCATTAAGTCTTGATGCACAAAGTGTTGAATTCTTTACATTTTATTTAATTATGTTACTTAAAAAATAAAATAAAAAATGTACAATATTACAGTATTACAGTATACTTATATAAAAAAAAATCATTAACACAAAATTATTTTTGGGATTTGTAGGCTGGAATGTATTAGTGGCATTTCCATTTATTTGAATGGGGAAGCATGATTTGAAAATTGAGTATTTTGAGTTGGTCATGGAACAAACTGAACTCATATCTCAAGGCACTGTTGTACTCATCCGTGCGTCTCTTACCCATCAGTGCTGCCCTTTTCCCCCTACTGGATCCTGTCCACCGACTACGTGAACACAGCGGTGGTGTACTCTTGCACGGACATCCTGCGTCTCTTCCACCTGGACTTCGCTTGGATCCTGAGCCGCACGCGCACCCTGCCCCAGTCAACCATTGACAGCGCCAAGGAGACCTTCGCCAACAACAACATTGACGTGATTCGCATGATTGACACCAAGCAGCAGGGCTGCGACAAAGACGTGCCTTGGAATGACCAGCTCTTATAATGCCCCCCCCCCCCCCCCCCCCTTCAAATAATCCTTTTGTTGAGAGGAGGTGAGTCAAATGGTCTGTAAATGAGCAAGTCAATATAAAATTAATGATATAGCAGTACAGTATAACTAAATATGACACACATGCCTGCGCTGAATCACTGCTTCATACAAACTCTACAAATTCAAATAATAGTGACAGGTTTAGACTGCCACGTGCTTAGAGACTAACCAGTGATGCAAAGCTAGCAATTAGAATGAATAAAACTTTTAGATTCAATTCATGTGAGCTCTTGTTAGTTTTCTGTATGCATCATCCATCTAACTCCATTTTTGTCATTCGGGAGTCACTAAAATGTCCTGCTCTCCTAGCAACACCATTTTGATGCCCGCAGGCAAGTGATGACACCACCTTCAAAATGGTCCCCACAACAAACGTAGCTATCTTCAGCTAGCATATGCTGACTAGACAATAAACATTCACTTCCTGTTTGGATCGCTTTTTCAGCCTGTCTTGGAAATAAACAAAGTGAGTTCTATAAACGTCCTGTTTAGAGATATTTTGCTACTTCCGGTTTCAATATCATCCGAAGCCTGTTTGGGCAACAACGATTTCATTCCTCCTTTGGTCTCATTGCAGCTCATTGAAGCATTATACATCTACTTCCTGTTTCCCTATCTTCTTCAGTATCTATCTACATTCACAAGTACATCATCTACCATACTACCCGTTTGGTTATCTTTTGCAGTCCATCTAGTTGATAAAAATCTGCTTCCTCTTCTGATATCTTCTGCAGCCTGTTTAGAGCCCCTAACACTTAATTATGTGCTGTTGCTGTTGTCCACACAACACAATCGGATGAAGTGATTTCACGTGATTCTTAATCATCTATCCTCGATACATAGATGCATCATGCCCATCACTGCTAAGTTGTGATGGGCATGACGAGCAGGCTGGTTTCATTCAGTGTCCAACATAAAAATAGTCTTTCAAGAGGTGCCGGAAGATGTCTATCTGTGTATATAGCTTTGTTGCCTCCCATTGTGGTGACACAATGTCTGGTGTTTTATTGTAACTGCTGGGTTAA
Source organism: Festucalex cinctus (assembly GCF_051991245.1). Taxonomy (NCBI): domain Eukaryota; kingdom Metazoa; phylum Chordata; class Actinopteri; order Syngnathiformes; family Syngnathidae; genus Festucalex; species Festucalex cinctus. Next base: position 21,570,254 of record NC_135411.1, on the reverse strand, counting down.
GTCATAACTGCTAAAAGCCAACAAAAAATGTTGGTCTGACAAGCGCAATTAGAAAAACGCCTGCTGAAACAAAAACATCTGCTGCTCAAACAAAAGCCATCACATCAGTAATTCCCACTAATTGTAACACGTGTGTGGTGAAACACACACCGGCATCGTAAAGTCAACATGAAAGATTCCCTGATGGGCCATAACTAGTACCTTCTTCTTCTGTTATGACACATTTGTTCATTTTTCCAGTCCGTTATTCCATGAAATGGAACCACTTTCTCATTCAATTCGGTGCAAATTGTACTGCTACCCACCTTGGCCACTTGGTGGCAGTATAAGAGACAGCTGGATACACACAGCACAGTGGGGCGTCTGTAGACCTCAGATGCTCTAAGTTCCTCCTGAAGAATATACGACTGTGATTACTGTTAAATTAAATGTTTAATTACGTTGTTATAACATTTGCGTTCAAATATCAGTTGCTTAAAGAGTTATATATCAGTTTTCCCATTATGTCTTAGCATTAACATTAGCATTAAGGCTGTCAAGTCAAGTCATCTTCATTTGGACAAAAGGCGTGTCATTCTTGTTTTTATATTTCGTTTGACAGTCAATTTTAACTGAGTGAAAATAAACAGCTTGAACTTGAAGCCTCTTTTTTTTTAAGAACTGTTTACTAGTTGCCCAAATGCTTGCGATGTGAGTTGGGTGGAGTTCACTACTGATATGCAGCGCTCACCTATATCACAATTCTGCGCTCACAAAATAAAGCAAAAAAAACAAACAAAAAAACATCCGAGTGACAGATCATATCTAAGTTGGGTCAATAAGGCACCTCATTATGTCTTATACTGCCCTCAGGTGGCCGAGGTGCACACCAGAAGGAGCAGCACGGTGCCCATTAAATTAAAGCGCTGGAACAGATTGGTGGTATTTGAATTTATTCCATTGGGGAAAGATGAGTAATTTGAGTTACAAGCATGGTTATGAAATGAATTAAACTAGTGTCTCAAGGCAGGACTGCAGTTTGAGTTTGAAAATATATCTTTTGAAACACCAGTCCTGGAAAGGGGCATAGAAAGGGGCAGCAGAGGTCCGATGCTATGATGCAACTTTGCGGACAAAATGTCTCCCTGTCAGAGACGTGACCACCTTTTTCTGTGGCTGGAACTGAGGACAATTCTTAAACGAAGACATGCAGTCACAGGCCGTGATGGATCTTACGAGTCCAAACCTCTGGGCCTCCATACGGAACATTCTTCCGAGTAAAGAAGAAAACCTGCCATTTTGCTTCCATGTCTTAATGACATACAATTTTCTTTCCATCGTTGTCCCGCTTTTTACACCTCAGCCTGCATGATGCAGATGTTGTGGGATTCTTCAAATCCTACAGATTCTTTTGGCAGCGTGGAGCAACACCTGGTAGGTAATTATACTGATGGGATCCTGTAAACATGTCATACGTGACGTGTGATGAGTGGTGTGTCAGAGCCATGTGACAATTTAACCCCTATGAAACTCTTACATGATTTGATTTATTGGATTTCATTCTTTATACTGCCCACAACCACTAGGGGGCACATTTGGCTGCTTATCTGGGGGATTCTTATGGTATACAGTGTTCCCTCGTTTTCCGCTGGGGTTAGGTTCCAAAAAATACCCGCAATAAATGAAATCCGCGAAGTAGTTAGCTTTATGTTTTACAATTCTTAGAAATGTTTTAAGGCTCTAAAATCCCCGACCGCACAATTTAGACACTTTTCTCATTGAGGCATTTACATGTTCTCACATTTCTCTCTTGTTCAAACATTGACAATGGTCAAACCTTCAGAAATTTTATAAAATGGGTATATTACTGGAAAAAAAATATGCAAAATTGCACTTAAAAAAACCCCCGCGATACAGCGAGACCGCGAAAAGTGAACCGCGTTATAGCGAGGGAAGACTGTACAGTCACGGAGTATTAATTTGACTGTAGTCCTCTATTAATATGTAATTTCAGCTAGCATCTCAGTTTAGATGTTCAAAAACAAAAGGTAAATTTACATTTTGGTGGTTGAGGAAATGACAGGAGATTGTGTTCTCCTTGCTTGTTAACAGGGACCGCATCGTGTTTACAAGAGTCTGACTTTTCATGAGTTTCTCATTTACAAGCAGCGTGTGTCTCATTTACTGGCTCGGTTCCCAACCCACATTTCTTTTTGAGCGGCCAGCGTTGCACAAAGAGACGCGTCACCACGGAAGGCTGAGATACAAAGAGGGAAAAGCATGGCCAGGACCACAGAAGTGGGAATTACAGTGGTGCTTTGACATACAAGTGACTCAGTTTACGTGTATTTGCATTGGATGTTTTTCTGTTTTTTTTTTTTAAACTTGAAACATAAAATTTTGAGATGAAGCGCTGCATGGTGGCAGGTGCTTCAACTCCATTCACAACAAGCGGCAGTTTGGCAGATATGCTGTAGGAGAGCTTGGACTCACACCAGATATCCACATTCGCTATTTGTGTTGACATTAGCCACAGAATAAACAAATCAACTCGAATGGGTTACTCACTGCATCAAATTGTAACTGTCTAATAATTAGAAAATCCAATTAGATCACAATGTAAAAATGCACTTCATATGGCTACTTATGTAGCGCTCTTTCTTGATCTATATGTTTTCAAAGGCATATTCACTCAACTTATGCAAATGTATTTAAAAGTAGCATACATCAGCGTGTCAACACACAGAAAGGTGAAACGTTTTAATTCAACCTGTTTCCTGCATCTGTCAGCTCAAGGTTACTGTCAAACTAGACATGAAACAGATATTTTTTTGTGAGTATCGCTATATTATGCTAACATATTCACTGCTACACAATATTCACTGGCATATATTCTTTATTCTCTGCGAAGAATGACTAAAATTACTGGTATGCTGAGACCCGAGAGTTGATCTTCCAGTTCAGTATATCCGTACATGTCTGTCTGTCTTATACTGACCCAAGGTAGTGAAGGCGCACAATTGAAGAAAAACTTGTGACAAACAGGTCATTTATTAAATTGTATTTTAACATTGTCATTAATTTTTGATTTTTAAAGTACAGTAGTGCCTTGACATACAATGTTTATTGTTTTTAAATTACGCAAGCAGTCACTGTCTTCAGATATTTTGCATACACATTTAATGAGTCAAAAGTGGCCCCTTGGCACCCCTGATGTGGACAGAGGGGTCCATGCAGGCTACGTGGCATTCCTAAGCATGGTGGACGAAACCCGAAGGCTCAACTTTCCACAAGAGGAGCTTCATTAGTGTGTCCTGTTTGGGTCTGCTTCCACTAATGACTCCTAGTGCCCCCCCCCCCCCCCCCCACCCCCATCAAAAGCATGGCGGCGCTTCAAGGAAAATCATAAACAGAATGATAATGTTTGCGTTCTACATTTTTTTTAACGGGGTTATATTTAGCTGAATAAGTTTTCACACTGGCTCGATGAATAAAAAGTGTTGAGGTGCACCGCTTCATCGATTAATCGGAAATGGTGGAAGCCTAGTTGGATATTTATTGGACACAGAATTGTGTGCCTCAAATGTGTGAACCTTACCCCAACCGCAATTTAAACCTCAGTGCTGGTTTGAAATGCTCATTAAAAACCTAAATCCCTTTAAAAAAAACAATAAAATAATAATAATAATAATAATAAAAAAAAAACTAAATCCCTAATTTGAAAACGTAACCTTTCTTGAAATCCTAATTTGAAGCCCCAACATTTGCTTCAATCATTTGAAACCCTCACACTGGCTTGTAAACTGAATTTCTAATCCCAACCCTTGTTTTAACCCTTAACCTGTCTTGAAACACTAATCTGAAACCCTAATCCATTCTTCAAACTGTTACTCATGCTTGAAACGCTAACTTGAAGCTATAACCCTTGCTTAAAATGTTAACTTGAGACTCGAGCCCGGGTTTGGAAGCCCAATTTGAAACCATGATCCTGGTTTGAAGGCCTAATTTGAAATCACATCCTTGGCCCACAACCCCATCTTGAACCTTTCTGATAGGCTACCTTGAAGGGGAAATCACCCCCCCCCCCCCCCCAAAAAAAAAAAACAAAAAAAAAAAAAACAAAAAAAAAAAAAAACAACTTGACAATAATATGTCCAATGCAGACCCACTAGTCTAAGTACTGTATTTTGGTTAGTATTTCATTAGTGAAATATGAGTTAAGCAGCAAAATTCAGCAGTTTTTAATCAATATCAGAAGGCAGCCATTTTGCCACTTGCCGTCAACTGAAGATGACATCACAGTTGCCCAGGGCTCAACGACCAATCACAGCTCATCTGTTTTCTGAAGCTGAGCTGTGATTGGTTGCTACCCGAGACATGAGCAACTGAGATGTCATCTTCACTCGACAGCAAGTGGCAAAATGGTCGCCCACTGAGATGGATAAAAACGGCTGGTTTTTGTTGCATAACTCATATTCCACAAATGTGATATTAATCAGAATGCCATATTTAGATTAGTGAGGTCACATATAACATATTTTTGTCAAGAAATGTTTCAGGTTGACTTCCACTTTAACCGTTGTTTCCATCCTAGTTTGAAACACGCTAATTTGAAACTGTTTTAAAACCTAAACCAATCTTGAACCCCTAATTTCAAACCCTAATCTTGGTTTCAAGCCTGGAATAATCCTAAATATTAAACGCCAGCAGTTCCAATAGCCATTCAAAGGACCAATAATCAGTATGACACAATCTGGAGTGGCGTTCCTCAGGGAAACGTTATAGGTCCATTCATTATCTATCTAAGACTGACCTTGTGGACGTTTTTTTTTGTTACCATCCTGTATAAGCACCATTTTGCAAGGCTCTAGTTTGGGTTTGATGGAGGTGCTCTGCATCTAGGTGGAGTTAATAGCTAACAGCTGTTCATTTCCACCCAATAAACCCATTATGTAAATGTATAAAATCAAATGATAGCAAAAACCTGCCAGGAAAAAAGAAGTTCTCTTGTTAACGCGTCCCTCCGCTCCGCCTGACAGCTAATGACAGGGCTGCCGTTGGACGGGGCGGCGGCCAATCGGGCGGCACCCAACAGCAACCCCCGTGGCGTTGTCATTTTCATTTTTAACGATGCAAGAGGGGGCCTCCTTAAAACCGCCGCCCCTGCCCGCTCGTGCCATATTGGGCGGCAGAGAGGCACAGTGGGCCAGACAGCTAAGGCCAACAAGCAGAAGAGGACACGGAGACCACTTGAGCACCAGTGCAGGTAAAACTTTGTGCTCAACATCCTGCTAAAATTGTCATATGTGTCAGATTCTGATGCTTTTTATTTGACACACAGGAAGTGCCTCAACGTGAACATGGCATCGCCTTCCCTGATCTACACTGGATTCCTTCTCGCCATTGTTTTCTTACCAGGTGATGCCTTTTTTTTTTTTTTTTTTTTTTTTTTTTTAGCGTTTAAATTTCCTGGAGGGTAAAAATATAATGTTTCAGGTTTTAGTGGATTTAATGATCTTAAAGGGGCTGCAAAATGGAAAGTGCTTGTTGCCACTGTCATTTATTCGTCAACTAGCATTTTTGACAAATACTCTCTTTACTCAAATAATCAATCACAAGGGAAGCCACTTCTAAAATTGTCCCTACATTGTGTATTTCTGTGATTCTCAAATTATTATTTTTTTACACCAAACACCATTTCATAAAAGACATTGATTTCCAATCACCCCCATAATGACCAACATTAAAATCCAGTAGCTTGGTAGGCCAAAGTGTACGGAGCCCCAAAAGTGACATGAGGAAGAAAAAAAAATTAAAATATGTTTCTTGTCCGGACGAGAAAGTTTCTTATATTTCTTTGTTTCTTTGTATTTGGTTCCGTTTCGTGTGTTACCTGAGAAAAAATAAAATAAAATAACCTAGGCCATTATTTTAAGAAGGTGGCCACATTTGACTGTTACTTGTGTTGCCTCACTGAGGTAATTTGTTGACGACCCCTCAAAGTCAAGTCAAGTACAGTAGTTTAACTTCTGTAAGTGCAAAAGTTTTAAAAAGTTTTTAGAGTCCCGAAAACCTTACAATGGTTTGAAAAATGCATTTAACTTAAATATGTAATTTAGATTAAGACGGACAGATTGATTTACCAAACATGGCATATTAAAGGGGAGAGGATGCGGGGCAGAAGACTTTGAACATTAACAACAACAATAAAACCAAACAAACAAACAAAACAAGAATTTTGCTAAATGTCTTCCTTTTGGGGGGGTTATTAATTTTGATACAGGGTACAAAGAGGTGGTCATACTGACCAATGAACATTTAATATACCAAATTGGGTTACATTTGAATTATTTCTAATATTCTAAATATTTCAGCAAAAATACAAGTACTGCGAATGATAGAAAAATGAACATAATTTCATGTTGTTTATTTAGGAACTACAATGAACACTTTCGATTTATTTTAGGCTTCTAAATGCCTAAAAATTTTATTTCAACTTTTTCTATTTGAAGAACATCTGGTAGCTTGAATAGGTTTAAAGTTCCAAAAAGTGTTAAAAAAAATTTTTTTAAATTTATTTTGTTTAAATAAACCCTTTTCCCCCTAAAATCCCATGTGTTTTAAAATCAAATCTTTTTTTCTTGAATTCTAAAATTAATTAAATAAGAAATAAAAATGTACAAATGTAAATTTTAATTAAAACAAAAAAAGTATAATATAGCCTTGCATGGTTTAATGACAAACAAATGTAAGACATTTATTGAGAGTAAACAAATTAAGTTGCATCACACAGCAGTTTTTTAACAAATGAACAAATAAAAAGTTACATAAAATAAATAATTAAAATAATATGAAAATACAAAAAGCTGATCTAGCATCACATGATTTTCATTCTGATTAAATCTAAAAAGTTAAACAATATTTTAATAAAACTCAAATTAAAGTGTCAGCGAAATCTTCTAAATAAAATAAATTCCATAATTATCCAAAGCGCACTTAGGTTGCAACAAGAGTAGTTTCGGGGTTTGGCGCGACCTTTTAATATTAAACCTTTTTTTTTTTTTTTTTTTTTTCAAAAATGCAACATGGCACCTATAAAACCACTGAAATGGCCTCTGAAAGATAAAAAGGTTCCCCCCGTTTAAAAGCTGATGAAAAGTCATATGCAGACCCCGAGCTGGTGCCCCAATCAGCTGAGTAGACAGTTTGACTTTTATGGATGCAAAACTTCAGAAGGAAACCCCTGGAGGAGCAAAAGATATTCCACACGGGAATGCACATCCGCACACAGTTTTTCGTTTTTCTTTTACAGCACATCAATAATTAGCTTGTGTGAGGGCCACACTTTGAAGTTTTACAGGTGGAGGGGCCCCCGGTTGTTGTATAAGCACACAGATGCTAGTTAAAAGCGAGGGCGGTTGGTGCCAGGGCGCCACAGTCCGGGCACCTGCCGCGTTCCGCCCCCCGGGGGGCCCTTTTGGGCGGTTCAGCATTTTTTTTTTGGAGGGAAAGCGTGACATCTGGTCCTTGTCAGTGAAGGTGCCTGTTGCTTGCTAATGTGACTCCTGTTTGTATTTAACAGAATTCCTCGGGGCCCTCCCACTGGAGCGGGGCAAGGAGGAGGAAGGTGAGGAATACGTGGATGTGTCAATGGGGATTCTTTTCAATATCATGTGGGACAAATGAGATGTGAAAGATTGAAATGAAATGAAATATGAAAATCCGTACGAAATGACATTTCAGTTATTGCAGTTGTTCATGCGGATGCGTTGTGTTGTTGTGCTTTCAAGTTGGTGCGGCGTCTGATGACCTGAAGGCTGAGGTCACAGCCCACCTGAGGAAGCTGGCACGCCACCGGAGGAACGCACCCGTCATGGCGGTGCCCCACTTCCAGCATGTCCCCGACTTTTGGGCCTGGTACAAGCACTTCATGGACAGCCAAAACCAGGAGGGGGTGAGTACTATCCATCCATTTTCTTGGCCGCTTAGTCCTCACAAGGGTCGCAGGGGGTGCTGGAGCCTATCTCAGCTGGCTTTGGGCAGTCGGCGGGGCACACCCTGAACTGGTTGCCAGCCAATCAAAGGGCACACAGAGACGAACAACCATCCACGCACACAAGCACCAATCAGCATTTCATTGAAAGTAATAATATCCATTCAAAACAGGATAAAGGTAAGGTTTTATTGTAAAAACTATTTATTTTGCATTGACAGACATCAATTTTGATTTCGATGGAACTAAAAATATGTCCAAATGACCCAAAATAAAGGACCGTGTTTTCCGCACTATAAGGCGCACCTTCAATGAATGACATATTTAAAACTTTTTCCACATATAAGGCGCTACAGTAGAGGCCGGGGTTACCTTATGCATCCATTAGATTGTGCTGCGCTAAAGGGAATGTCAACAAAACAGTCAGATAGGTCTGTCAAACTTTATTAATAGATTACAAACCAGCGTTCTGACAACTCCATTCACTCCCAAAATGAATAAACAGCTGTTTTATTATTTTTTCTGAGGTAAAGTATTAGTATTAGCTAGCGATCCAAGATGGCGGGATCTTCTGCGCATGCGCGTCACCGATCGTGCAGGGTCACCGATAGCGTCTTGACAGCGAGACCTGTTGCGGCTCAATATTGATCCATATATAAGGTGCACTGGATTATAAGGCGCATGATCAGCTTTAGAAATAATTGCAGGCTTTTAGGTGCGCCGTATAGTCGTGAAAATACGGTACTTGATTTCCTTCCAATGAAATTTCTTGTCTTCATGCCCTCTGGGTAATATATTGAATTTGAGTCAAATGGGCTTGCGCATGCGCATTGGAAACGACAGCACATCAGTACCACCATAGCGTTGTTGTACACGGGCTCTGGGTGGCGGAGTGGTGACTGCCACTTTCCTCCGATGCAGGCAGCGTGGGTTCGCTTCCCCACCTGGGAGATCATGTTTCTATGTGTGAGTGAACGCACTTTTAAAACAAATGGCATTGTACTGTATCTGTAGCCATTAAAGGCTGTACTATATTGTTGGGCTTTGAGTGAGTGTTTAGAATTTGGTAGTTTGAAGGTCAACACTACTTTCAGAAAGCAGTCTTTGATATGATATTGATTGACAGCTTTAGATTGTGGAGGCCTGTTGCCAAGTGTGTTTGTCCGGGCTCATTTGCTTGTTAGACAATCTGTTTGTTGTTGTTGTTGTTGCTGTCTGGCAACTCTTCAAAGACTGACTGTATTATAAATGGGATATTCTGCCTTCTCCATCATCTTTCTCCTCTCATCTCTCCATCCTCGCCTCATCTCTAGTTCACTTCATATGTTGCATATGGATCATGTTTTAAGATTAAGAAATATAGTTTGAGTGTACTCTGTTGGCCAAGTGTCTTTGTAGCTTTGAGATGGGCAATACAATATTATATATCTCTATCTATCTATCTATCTATCTATCTATCTATCTATAGACTTTCCCATTCATTTCAGTGGGAAAAGATGATTAGAGATACAAGTGTTTTGAATTCTGCGTATGCTTGCTAGATGATATCAACTCATATCTCAACACTGTATATAATAAAAGTATATATATATATATATATATTAGGGGTGTCAAAAAAATCGATTCGGCGATATATCGCGATACTACATCGCGCGATTCTCGAATCGATTCAATAATCGGCAGAATCGATTTTTTTTTTATTTATTTTTTTTTTTTTTAGGATTCACACCTTGAGCATGGAAGAATGTTATATGAACGGCACATTAAGCCTTAATATTTTTATTTTAATGCTGTTCAAACATGAAACAGATTACAACCTCTATAAGACTGAAATTTCAGATAAATAAATAATACATTTTCATATAAATCTTACACTACAAGCTTACTGATTAGTATTTTCTAAATATGAATGAAAAAAAATCGCAACAATCGACTTATAAATTCGTATCGGGATTAATCGGTATCGAATCGAATCGTGACCTGTGAATCGTGATACGAATCGAATCGTCAGGTACTAGGCAATTCACACCCCTAATATATATATATATATATATATATATATATATATATAACGACTAAAATCTTTTTCAGGAAAGTGCAACATTAATTATTTGCCCTCTTTTTAGGGAACGGACAACACCATTTCAAATTTTAGTTAAGTTTCATATAGTGCCAAAAGCATGCCCATGACAGAGGCTGAGCCACACTGTTTTTGTTTACAGTGTAGACATAGGGCGGGACTACTCGGCATTTACACTTTCGGCACTTACACTTTCTGTACCTTCTGAAATATTTTTTCATGTGGCAACTTCGCTTGCCTCTGAACCGTAACATATTTTCTCTACCGAAAACTCTGAATATGAGCTTCCTTGAGTCCCGCAATTTCGGAATCAGACCGAAAACAACTTTTTTCAAACACTTTTGTACTTTACAGGTTGAGGATTTGGACCGTCTGTACGTGGCGTACCTTCAGAACAAACACAGGACCGAAGAGGGCCCCTCCTTCAAGCACTACCTCAAACACCTGAGCGAAATCTACAAGGCGTGCGCCGAGTCCGACGACCCAGAATGCATCGCCGAGTCCACCAGCAAGCCCAAGGCGGCCGTGGTGATGCCCACTCCCATCAAGTCCGCCGCCGTCCAGATGTGCAACCCCTATGTCGACCCCTACTGTCTCTTCCCGCTGACCTCCAAGGGCGCCGCTGCCCCTGAGCCGGCCCCGGCCAAGGCGCCGGCCCCCATCCTCACCCCCATGAAGAGCCCCACAGGCTTCTACAACTACGCTCCGGTCCTGGAGCCTTTCCTGGACCACGAGCAGAAGGCTGAGCTGCTGCGGATCTGCAACCACGGGGACGTCGAGTGTCTTCAGTACCACCTAAGAGCGGCGTACGGCTACCGACCCGCCACCGGTCCCGCTCCGTCCTATGCCCCCCTCAGATGTGACCCCAAAGACCCTTATTGCAAGCCAATGATGGTTGAAAAGGGCCCCACTGGGTATTACCATCTGCTCTCTCCGAGCTGCGACCCGGCAACAGATCCTCTTTGCAACGTCGGCGCCCCCGTCGGCCTGGGTGGCGACTCGGAGCCTCGGGAGCAGCACTGCAACCCGCTGTTTGACCCCGGCTGCAACCCACTGACCGCCACCAAGCTGTCGAGCCTCACTAAGCCCGTGCTGGAGTACGCCCCCAAAGGCCAGCCCGCCCACGTTGGCGCCGCCCTGACCTGCGACCCCCGCTACGATCCCTACTGCATATTGGCGGCCGCCGCTGCGCTGCGCAAGCCTCAACCGCAACTGCCAGAGCAACAGGTCTGAATCTGACATCCTGAGTAATGTTTTGACGAGTGTTACCCTCACTTTGAATACTTTGAATTATTAAGTCATATATTGTACATTGGTAGTTTGGTACCTTGACTTTGGAGTAATAAGTAGTGTTGTTCCGATATCGATACTGGTATCGGCAGAGGTGCCGATACTGCATTAAAACAGTGGTATCGGTATCGGTGACTACTCACAAGTAACATGCCGATACCATTAATTCCAACGCTAATATAGGATTTTGGATGCAGCATCTTGTGTCTTGCTGGTGCACAACATTCACTGGTATGTGACATGTTCACTGCATGCCGATCTAAGATATCCTATTGGCCCTTGAATGCTCTGAACCAATGGAAGGACAGCTTTTTCAAATTGAGGGAAAAAAACCTTAGGTATCGGTATGGTATCGGTATCGGCCGATACAGCAAACCTGGGTATCGGTATCGGGAGCCAAAAAAACGTTATCGGAACAACACTAGTAATAAGAAACGATTCGCTTGCTCAGTTTTTTTTTTTGCCTTGTAATTGTGAGTCCAAATTTTAGTTATGAGCAAGCTTCAGGTATGCCACAGCTCCTGTGAAGTGAAAGAAACATGGAGCAATTAAAGTACCCCAATGCCCTCCCATGTGGGCAAGGAGAGCCACAGTTGCTGATTCCCTTTTATTTTATTCACATTTATTTTATTTGTGTAAACACAACAAGGAGCTGTGACCAAGGAGCTGCTGTAGGCTACAACTCACACACAAACGCTCACATACTTAAAACATTAATTTATTGATAAATTAAATTTTTTCGCATGAATTATGTATTAACACAGATTAATCATAGTATTAATTTCAACCTCAGGTGATCCTTTAGGTTGACGCAAAGCGTTACGTAAAAGGTAGCACAGGCTGTGTTTGAGCAATAAACATAACTACATGCATTAAAGTAAAGCTTTTAATAAATGTTTGCGTATGACATTCAGAATATTTGATTGTGTCAAACTATTGGGTTCATTTTCATTTTAAGTTATGCAAGTAATTAACTTATTAGAAAACGAGAAGGATGAGAGTGTGCAGTGGATCAGACGATGTCCTCATATTACATGTCGAAAAAATTAACGCAATTAAAAATTACCAGGTGCTTTTCAAATTTTCTAAATTTTTTTTTTTATATGTATATTTAATTCTTTCTGGGGGGCTGAAACAGACTAATGCCATTTCAAATCATTTATAGTATTGAAAATTGATTTGATATACGAGTTGGTCACGGAGCAAATGAAATCCGTAAGTCAAGATACCACTAACAGTAAATGTTCCAGACCAACCAGCAACAGCTAAAAAGCCACAATGTAAAGCAGGGGTGGCGAGATCCGGTCCTCGAGGGCCGCAGTCGTGCAGGTTTTGGATATTTCCCTTCTTCAACACAGCTGATTCATGATCAGTTCATCAGTAAGCTCTGCAAAAGCCTGATAACGAGCCTGTTAATTGGAATCACCTGTACTTCGAGTAGGGAAATGTATAAAACCTGCAGGACTCCGGCCTTCGAGGACCGCAGTTTGCCACCCCTGATGGAGAGGGACCACATCAAAAACATTTTGTTCTATTTCGTCCCTGTCGACCGCCAGGAGGCGGTACTTAACAACACGGAAATCCCTGTCATTTTACTCCCTCAGGCTATGAGCACACTTAAAATTCTTATATTTTAAGTTATAACACACTTTTTAAGACACATTGTAATGGTATTGAACACACACAAAAACAATTTGAGCATAAAATCTTTAAAAGTACTGTAATATTATAGTATCATATGTGCTTTTAAGAAGCGTGGTCTGGTGGTGTGACGTCGGCGTGTGAGTTTTTGGGTGTGAACTGTGGCCGATAGCAACTCCTGCGTGAGTGCACTCATTGTGTTTGTGTTTTACAGTGGAATAAATGGCTGATAAGTGTGTGGCTTTCAAAAATAAAAAAATAAATAAAAAAATGCTTTAGCTACAAATTTGTAGATAGTGTGGGAGCACTGCAGTGATTTATTTCTTGCATAATGCTTTCACTTGCTTTCTGTTTTTACAAAAACCCACCCATCAATCAACCAATCAATCAGGTCAGCTACAAGCTGGGCATCCGCGGCAAGACCAAGGAGGGCTACGATTGCTATGTGCACTATGACAAAGACTGCACCCCGGCCCACCCCCACCAGAAGGCCAAGGCTCCGACCGAGCCCCGCTGCCACCCCTTTGACCCCACCTGCGCCAAGTTTGCAGCACCCTCCGCCGTCCGAGCCCGGGCACCCGGCAAGGGCGGCATCGTCCTCCCGGACCCGCACTGTGACCCCGAGCTCGACTACAACTGTCGCCTGCGACGCGCCGACGCAGATGAGGGTGAGAAAGCGGCGGACCAGCACGCCCAGGAAGTAACCAAGAAGGCCACAAAATCCGGCGTGCATCATTTTGAGGACTTCCTCAGGGGCATCATGAGCCAGCATAAGTAGATTTTAAAATCATAGAATAACCTGAAGTAATGATAAAAAAAACAAAACGTATTTTTTTGTTTTAATTCAGCATTACAGTCAAATGACGTGAAAGTTGTGCGTATCCTTGTCGAAAAAAAGGTCATATGTATGTATGTATGTATAGATGTGTCCATTAGATTTAGGTAGTGTTAGGTTGCAGCATGTGTTGTACATGCCTTTGTCAAGATAGCCAAAGTGTATTTAATGTTGATTTCCATTTCTAGCCACTTCTTTTATTCAGTTTTGATGGTGTTCGTCATAAAAAATAAAGCTGAATGGGCCATCAGATCCACTTTTTTTTTTGCAATCCTTGAAATGCTCAAACTCTGCGATTGGCTGGCAACCAATCCAGGGTGTCCCCCGCCTACTGCCCAGAGCCAGCTGAGATAGGCGCCAGCACCCCCCGCGACCCTTGTGAGGAATAAGCGGTCAAGAAAATGGATGGATGGATGGAAATGCTCAAACTTTGACCCGCCTTTGAAGGTGTAGGTAAATAGGTTTTGCAAGTAAGGGTTATCCATGTTTTGGCAACACCTGGTTATGATTGGTGACCATTTAAAGTCGTGGAATTTGCCCAAAATGGCTGCTTTGAACCATAATCAATAACTTCCTCTTCAGTTTCAGAGAAGGATTATTGAAAGTTTTTCATATATGCTGTTTGACATGTCTTTGTTTTGTTTTTTGAGCCCCTTTTTTTAATGGCAAAAAAATGATAAACAAACTTTGACTTCATGGTTTTGGACTTTAGTGATTTAGTGTCTGGCATAGCTGCTTCCGATTGGGGCTCATTTGGACAGAATTCCTAGTAGGAATCAAAGCCATGGACATAGACCAAAATGGCTGTTACAAATCAAAATGGATGACTTCCTGTTCAATTTCTGGAAAGGTTCCTGGAGACTTTTTCATTTTGTGATGGATGTCAAGCCATTTTTGTGCTAATTGGCAAAACTGAAGCAAGGGAAATCATTTCGCTGCCCTCTGCTGCGCCGAATCTTCCAAATGATCATCTTGTTTGACTTCATGGTCCGTCTGCATTAAAAGTTTAGCCATTTAGCGTTTAGCATATATGCGTCAAAGTGGGGCTAATTTTTTTTTTGCAAATTCCATACTATATGTGACTGACTGATGGCCAGTTGAAGTCATTCATGACCCTGAACATTATAAATTATAAAACAGATGAAATTCACCCAAGATGTCTTCTTCAAACCAAATGACTGACTTCCTGCTAAATTTTGGGGCTTGGTTCTTTACACTTTTTTTTTGGCCTCCTGTTATGATCGACCATTCCACCCCATGCTGTGTCAATTGGTGACAATTTATTCAGGTTGTAATGATCAAACTTTTTAATTTGGGTGAATTCCCTTGTAGGCGTTCATGTAAGTAGAAGTCCAAAATGGCTGACGTACTGTCCTTCCGACATTTCCTGTTATGGCAGACGTGTCCACCCAATTTCATGTCAAACTCTAAAAGTAGTTGAGTCATTTGACTTTTTTTTTTTTTTTTTTTTTGTGAGAATCAAACTTCGCTGCCATGCTCCACCCACACACAATTATGAATACAGTGCTCAAATCCCTCACAATGTCGTGTTGAACATCTGAGTCATACAGTGATTATCAAACACTCTGCCACAGTACAGGTATTTATTAACAAAAAATATTGAATCTTCTCTCATCTGTCTACTTACAGTATTCCAGTGACGTATCGTGGTAGGTAGAACAATTCAATACTCTTCCACTAGATGGCAGAAGGCACAATTCACCTCTGTATGCACTTGTTGCTGTTGATGCTACAGAATCAAATATTTTTGTTCAACTCAACAATTAGTAAATTTGTAAGTACTCAATTGAAAGAAAGACATTATTTCAGTACACATACTTTGTGTTTTTTTTGTTTGGTTGTACATTGCAATAATTTGATCTCAAAGACAAATCCATCTTTGAAGGACCCTTGGCAATGACCAACACAAATAGTTGCATCAAATCATAACAGCAGTCAGAAGAGTTCCTGTTTTGTTCAGGGATTCTTGATTCTTTTGTGCCTCCATGTTACCAAGTGGAACTGGCTTCAGGGTCTGAGTTTTTTTGTTTTGTTTGCATTCGACTAAATGTGTAGGATGAGGTTGCCTTTGAAATACCCATTCAAATTGCCAAAATAACATCAAACGGTTGCTGTAAACCAAACTAAAGACTATCTGTGTTTTTTGGGGCGTGGGATGTGTCCTTGAGACTTTTTTTTTGGTGCACTCTAAAAGCCAATGGGTCAAAATTAACTCGTTAGTTCATAAAGAGACCTGCTATTTGGGTCAATTTGACCCAACTTTCTGGGTTGCAAATTTGACCCCTTTATTTATTTATTTTATTTATTTTTTAGTACAGTGGAACCTCTACTTACGAACATCTCTTCATACGAAATTTTAGAGTTACGAAACGCCCCAACGGGAAAATATTGCCTCTTGTTACGAAAGAAATTTCTAGATACGAAAGGTAAAAATACATTACCGAACGCAACATACTTTCGGCTATGACTATTTCCTACCATAGGTACCTATGAGCGTAAATACTAGATCGGTGTTTGTGCATCGTTCTGGCATCCCATTGGCTAAGAGGAACCTCTACCATAGGTATCTATGAGCGTATACTAGATCGGTGTCTATACAGCGTCCTCATCATTCATCCCGCGGCCCATGAGGTGTCCCGTTTTTCGTAAATGTATGAACTAATGGCCAACGAATTTGTGCAAAAATTCAAACAATTGGTGATTGATGAAGGCACAGTAAGTTTTTAATTGCGACGAGACGGGCCTTTTTTTTTTTTTTTTTTTTTTTAAAAGATGCCTCGCCATACCGGAAGTTTCCATGAAGTTTCAGAATTTGTTTAAAAGAATCGCCCAGAAAAAGTGTTCACCAGTCGGGCGTTTGCTCACTAAGATGATGTTTGCATTGGACATTAACGAAGGATTGTTTAAAAAAACAAAAAATAAACAACAAAAAAAACATCCATGGATCAGTTCTTTACAAAACACCAGGCAAAAAAAAAAACAAAAAAACAAAAAACAAACTCTGAGAGAGGAGAACATGAACCAGAGGGCAAAAAAACGATGAGGATAGCAGTTAAAATTATTCTTTACTCTATTCTTTGTTATTTACATTATGCACAACTCTCATTTATTGTGCAATAATCTAATTGTAACATGTATTTGTTACATGTTTTGATGCATTTTTATGCTTTATAAAACATTTATGTCTGAAATTTGGGAGGCTTGGAACGGATTAGGGCATTTACATGGAAAATGCGTCTCTACATACAAATTTTTCTACTTAAGAACTTTCTTCCAGAACCAATTAATTTTGTAAGTAGAGGTACCACTGTAGTAGTTATAGTCATAGTGGATTGGTTGCTTTTTGTCGCTAGTTATTTTTGTGTGCTGACATATCCACCCAATTTCATTCTCATCTGCAAAGCTTGTTGGACTGTTTCTGAGAATACTTGAAATGCTGAAAAACTGATGCCATGCTCCACACATATTGGATGGCGTCGACAAAAAAGCTTTTCATTTGAACATCTATCAACTGTCAATTAGGGGCTCATTTGGATTCATTCCCTTGTAGAAGTTTGTCAAAACACAAATCCTGGAATTGGCCCAAAAAAACAAAAGGGAAAACATTCTTTTTAGTTTGCAGCATACTAGTCCGTGAGACTTTTTCGTCATGCACCCAGTTTCATGTTGATTAGGGGTGTTTAAAAAAAAATCGATGCGGCAATATATCGCGATACTACATCGTGCAATTCTCGAATCGATTCAATTAGCGGCCGAATCGATTTTTAAACTTCCATTTTTAATGGAAAAATATTCAACAAAACGTCTTACTTCAGGTTAGGGTTCACACCTTAAGCATAGAAGATGTTATTTTAATGGAACATTAAGCCTTAATATTTTATTTCAATGCTGTTGAACATGAAACAGATTACAACCTGTATAAGACTGAAGTTTCAGATGAATAAATAATACATTTTCATACAAATCTTAGACTGTACAAGTTTACTGATTAGTATTTTCTAAATTTGAATTTAAAAAAATCGCAACAATCGACCTATAAATTCGTATCGGGATTAATCGGTATCGAATCGAATCGTGACCTGTGAATCGTGATACGAATCGAATCGTCAGATACTCGGCAATTCACACCCCTAATGTTGATTGATAAAACTTATGTTAGAAGTACTAGAACTGAGTGAGTTTTGAGGGGGCTTGTTTTGGGGAAACCTTAAATACATATATTTCCACCAGGCTACCAATAAAAAGGAGCTTCGACCCAATATAATGCCACCCGCACGCACACGCACGCGCAAACACACTGAGGTACATCCACAGGGTGGCGCTGACGACACAGCCAGCTATTCAACTTCAACTACCCTTGAGTTACTTATTTGTCTTTAAAGAGGAGCTTACTGATGACAAATGTCAATACGTGTAAGCAATCACCATCATCATCATCGTCAATTAAACTCCCTGTTTGCCAAACATTGTGATCAAAACTATCATTGATTTAATGACCTCAGTGTGCTCGTTACAATCTTAACATTTTATTGAAAGATTTAAGCCCTTAAAGCCCCTCCGTGTAATTAAATTTTATCGAAGGTGGTCTCGGGGGAGCGGAGATCAAAGCATGTGGTGGTGAGGAGAAGGAGGGGGTGAAGAAAGTAAATGTTTGGGATCAATTTCACGCCTCCGTGAAGAATAATTGCGGCGGATTGGAAACATTATGACGTGAAAGATAAGAAGCCGATTTAGGCCCGACAGCCATGGACAAACTTGGCATGGACACCTGTGGTTGGTAATAACAAATTATTAAGTTAGACAGACAGACAGACAGACAGACAGACAGACAGACAGACAGACAGACAGACAGACAGACAGACAGACAGACGATAGATAGATAGATAGATAGATAGATAGATAGATAGATAGATAGATAGATAGATAGATAGAGAGATAGATAGATAGATAGATAGATAGATAGATAGATAGATAGATAGATAGATAGATAGATAGATAGACAGACAGACAGACAGACAGACAGGCAGGCAGGCAGACAGGCAGGCAGACAGATAGACGATAGATAGATAGATAGATAGATAGATAGATAGATAGATAGATAGATAGACAGACAGACAGACAGACAGACAGGCAGGCAGGCAGACAGGCAGGCAGACAGATAGACGATAGATAGATAGATAGATAGATAGATAGATAGATAGAGAGATAGATAGATAGATAGATAGATAGATAGATAGATAGATAGATAGATAGATAGATAGATAGATAGATAGATAGATAGATAGATAGATTGACAGACAGACAGACAGACAGGCAGGCAGACAGATAGACGATAGATAGATAGATAGATAGATAGATAGATAGATAGATAGATAGATAGATAGATAGATAGATAGATAGATAGATAGATAGATAGACAGACAGACAGACAGACAGACAGACAGACAGACAGACAGACAGACAGACAGACAGACAGACGATAGATAGATAGATAGATAGATAGATAGATAGATAGATAGATAGATAGATAGATAGATAGAGAGATAGATAGATAGATAGATAGATAGATAGATAGATAGATAGATAGATAGATAGATAGATAGATAGATAGATAGATAGATAGATAGATAGATAGACAGACAGACAGACAGACAGAGCATTCTGATTAATATTCCGTTTGTGTAATATGGCTATGCCGCAAAATCCACCTCTGTTTATCCATCTCGGGGGGCGGCCATTTGGCTACGCGCTGTTGAATGAAAATGACATCACAGTTGTTCAGGGCTCAGGTAACAACCAATCACGACTCAGCTTCAGAAAACAGGTGAGCCACGATTGGTCGTTCCCATTACAAATATCCATAATTATATTTTTTTTCAGGGACGATTTTAAACCATTTGTACTTGCACTTACTTTGTATGCTTTTAACAAGCAACTATGCGCTGCAAGGAAGCTAATTACAGTAACCCCACCACACACCCACCCCCTCCCCTGTGACTCTTATTGCCACTGCGAGAGTGCAGTTCAGCCTGAGCGTGGACATCCTGTACTGTAATAATGATATTCCTGCGACGTGGGCCTCGCCGAGGCGCAGTCAGCAAAAGCGTCCATCCGTGCTGACTCAAGCAGAACCCCCCACCAAGTCCCCCAAGAGCACCCTCAGTGTCTCCCTGGCAGCTTCCACGATGTTGTAGCTCTAAGTCAGCCAATGTTGCTGGAATGCCAACGAAATAAAAAAATGATTGAGTATGTGCAGCGCTTTAACATTGTTTATCGTGATGGTACTGTTTAGCCATGCCAGTTCCATATTTTAAAACGTAGTTGTGCTTAGCCTTTAGGTCTTCACATTTAATACAGAGCAGTGATTGAACTTGGTGTAATGTGTTACACTCGTCATCCTTCTTATGTGATAATTGAGCTCAATGAAATCTGCCTAGCAACAAGTGACAGAAAAATTGGATTTGAATACTGTAGTTAATGCATTTAAGATGCAACATCCTTGAACTGTAACTTCCATCAATAATTAGCTACCTATGGGCTTGATATTTAATACAGAACAGTGATTAAACTGTATAAATCAAACCTCTCTCAAGAGAGTTAAATCGATCGACGAGACAACTCACGATTGATTAGTTATGTCTGTTGAGACCATTAGCTGGGAAATTTTGGTTGAACGTCTTTGTATTTGAGTATGTTACGTTAATTTATGGTCTTGAAACGTAATAAATTATACCTCCTACATGTGTATATTGTTTTATTTATTTATATTTATTTAAATACAGATAGTCCTGAACTTACGATCACAATGGGTTCCGAGAGGTTGTTTGTAAGTCGAATTTGTTTGTAAGTCGAATCCCATTAAATTGAAAGTTAAATTTTATGAAATTGTTTTCAAAAAAATGAAATAAAAAGTTGAAAAAAAATTACATTATTTTAATATTTAATATTTGGTGTATGAAGAGCAGAGGTGGGTAATCCAGGTCCAGAAAGTAAAAACCCTGCCACAGTTTGGCTTTAGCAACAGGCGCATCTAATCAACCAGGTAAACAAGTTACTTACCAATCGGTCAAGTTCTCTGATGAAGAGTGTGTGTGCCAAGGCAGTGCATCACAGGACAGTGAGGTAGATGAAACGGTACTGCCCCGCGGCATGAGAGGGGAGCATCGTAATGATAGACATCAGTCAGCCTTTGTTTGTATCTGCGAAATGTTTGCAAGTTGAATGTTTGTAACTGAAAGACTACCTGTATATTTATTTATTTATTTATTTATTTATTTATTTGTTTGTTTATTTTAAAAGAAGGAAATTCATGAGGATTAGTTAATCCTCCACATGCCAGAAGCAAAGATTCTGGGTCGAGCTTTGTCATTAGCCCCCATTCAGGTATCTATACAGGATGGCCTTGTAACATGACTAGCACTTGCTATGTTGTGGAAAGTGTATATTGAGAACACGTCAATTATGTTTGGATTTTGGCATTACCGTATTTTCCGCACTGTAAGGCGCACCTTGAATGAATGACATATTTTAAAACTTTTTCCGTATATAAGGCGCTACAGTAGAGGCTGGGGTTACGTTACGCATCCATTAGATGGTGCTGCGCTAAACGGAATGTCAACAAAACAGTCAGATAGGTCAGTCCAACTTTATTAATAGATTACAAACCAGCTTTCTGACAACTCCATTCACTCCCAAAATGAATCAACAGCTGTTTTATTATTTTCTCTGAGGTAAAGTATTAGTATTAGCTAGCGATCCAAGACGGCGGGATCTTCTGCGCATGTGCATCACCGATCGTGCAGGGTCACCGAGAGCGTCTTGACAGCGGGACCTGTTGCGGCTCAATATTGATCCATATATAAGGCGCACCACATTATAAGGCGCATGTTCAACTTTTGAAAAAAATGAAGGCTTTTAGGTGCGCCTTATAGTGCGGAAAATATGGTACAGTGGTACCTCTACTTACGAAATTAATTGGTTCCGGAAGAAAGTTCTTAAGTAGAAAATTTTGTAAGGAGAGACGCATTTTCCATGTAAATGCCCTAATCTGTTCCGAGCCTCCCAAAATTCAGACATAAATGTTTTATAAAGCATAAAAATGCATCAAAAAATATAACAAATACATGTTATAATTAGATTATTGCACAATAAATGAGAGTTCTGCGTAATGTAAAAAACAAAGAATAGAGTAAAGAATAAAAATGATGGTCATTTACCTTTTTAACTGCTGTCATCATCGTTTTTTGCCCTCTTTAGTTCATGTTCTCTCTCAGAAGTGTTTTTTTCTGCCTGGTGTTTTGCAAAGAACTGATCCATGAATGTTTTTTATTTTTTTATTTTATTTTATTTTATTTTTTAAAACAATCCTTCGGAAATGTCCAAGGCAAACATCATCTTAGTGAGCAAACGCCTGACTAGTGAACACTTTTTCTGGCCGATTCTTTTCAACAAATTCTGAAACGTCATGGAAACTTCCGGTATGGCGAGGCATCCCCCCCCCCCCCCCCCCCCCCCAAAAAAAAAGGCCTGTCTCGTCGTAATTAAAAACTTACTGTGCCTTCATCAATCACCAATTGTTTGAATTTTTGCACAAATTCGTTGGCCGTGAGTTCATACATTTACGAAAAACTATCGGAACACTTCATGGGCCGCGGGATGAATGATGAGGACGCTGTATAGACACCGATCTAGTATTTACGCTCATAGGTACCTATGGTAGGAAATAGCCATAGCCGAAAGTATGTTGCGTTCGGTAATGTATTTTTACCTTTCGTATCTAGAAATTTCTTTCGTAACAAGAGGCAATATTTTCCCATTGAGGCGTTTCGTAACTCGAAAATTTCGTATGAAGAGCCGGTCGTAAGTAGAGGTTCCACTGTACGTTAAAATTAAAAGTCCTTGAGTGTGCATACAGTGCAGACGTGCATTTTGAAACATGCGGTTGTGCGGTCCTCGACTTCTGAGTTTGAGGGCTGTGGTTTAACATGTATGCGTGCATGTGCTTTCATGGAAAGCTCCACTCATGTTTACAACTAAAACTCTAAAAGGCTGCCGCTCTGTCTAAACACAACACTGGGATGCAATGCGCTGAGTAGCCTATATTGAGGATGCAATTGACATATTTTCAATGAATCTGCATTATTTTCACAGAATTACAGCATTTCATTGATGGAATTTACATTTGCTGTGTAAAGTTATTTTTTGTTGCAAGGATAACATAGAATAGAAAAATGTTTCTATATTACCAAAAGTCAGTCATTGCCTTGGCAGAGGCCTGCGCTCTACCTTGTGTCTCCTTTTAAGTTCACTATACATCATCGTCTCCCACTCATCAATTTTGACGTGATATTGACGTCTGCAGGCGTGTGCCCGCGGGCCCTGAAGTGTGCCGGCACGTGGATCGATTACAAAGGTCGTCGGGGGGCAGTCAAGATGGCATGTGAAGGAGCTGTGCAGCACGCGCGGTTAATGAATTGCGAGAACGCTCGACCGAACATCGATCACACACGTCGGCTGACGACCGTCAATATGCTACTTCGTTTTATAGGAGTTTATGTCTTGCTGCTTGGCTCATAATTTATTGAATGGCGGCTTAAGTGAAACATTATATTTGTCATTACAGTGGAATATCTCACATCATAAAAGCAGAGATGCATTCAACTTTCACTTTTAGTTTAACAACTTGACAAGTTGACCCACAATTGAACCCACATTGTTTACTTATGTATGCTAAGAGTCGCTCCACTTCAGTTACTAAATGTTGTTAAATGTCAATCAAATATGGCGGAAATTATGCAAAACAATACAGATCAAAAGTTGAGAAAATTGACTATTACTTTCACTGAAAAAAAAAATACCTGTACAAACATTGCAACCAAGGATACATTGTTATCTTAGCTAGTTTGCAACCAATAACCAATAACAGCAACGTATTTTTTTATAGTTAATACATACATATATACAGTGAGGCCTTGAGATATGGGTAATCGGACTCACAAGTTTTGATTGCTTTTTAAATATATATATACATTTTAGTTTTTTATTTGCTTTACGACCGCAAACTGGATACAATTGCTGAACTTAACTTACTTCACAAAAAGCAGAAAATATTGAACAATTCATCCAACACAGGCTTCAAGCTGTTTAGTATCATTTCCAGTTGAAGTTTACTGTCAAACTGATCACAAAACAAAGAGAATTACATGTTGTGGATTTAAAATAACCACTTAGCTTTGCCTTAGAAACGTCTGCCTAGTTTAATGCTCACAAACGGTGCAACAACAAACTGTTAGCGTCTTTGCCCTTTTCGAAGCAGTGGATGTTTGAACACAAATGGTGCAGGAACACATGTAGACAGAAAATATAACACTCACAGCAATATATTCTTATCCACTATGAAAAATGGCAAATTTTACAGCATCCTAAGGCCACCGCACACTGAATGATGTGACAGAATTTCCATTCAACACAAAACTTGACTCACAGTTGCACGATGTGGCAATGATGCTAACTATAACCGATCAATATGCATAGAAGCTTTCGCAGTGGCGAAAAAAAATCAATTTTCAAGTTTTAAGCAGGTTTAAGCGGGCGAGACACGGCAAAACCATGTGCCACATACATAATAATGTTACTACTCTGTTTTATAAAGTACAATCTTACAGTGCTGACTTTTCTTATTAAAAACTCGGGGATGGATTAATGGCATTTCTATTCATTTCAGTGGGGTCAGATGATTTGAGATGAATTTTTTGAGTTGCAAGTGTGGGCACGGAACAAATGATACTTGTATCTCAAGGCACGAGCATACATTCCTGTCCTCTGTGCCTGTTGATTTTTAGGGATTCAAAATGACTGCACGGCTGTCAGTGTGGCCATTTCCATTAATGAGCAACAACAAAGACATATTTTACAATGAATACAAGTATAATGTTTACCTCACTTTGCTAACCCTAACAAAGGTGTACATGTTTATATTTGACAGTTTCACTTTACTATGCGGATGATCACATAGCTTTATGCTTTAATGAGCTGTAAACAGTAGGGGTGTGAATTGCCTAGTACCTGACGATTCGATTCGTATCACGATTCACAGGTCACGATTCGATTCGATACCGATTAATCCCGATACGAATTTATAAGTCGATTGTTGCGATTTTTTTCATTCAAATTTAGAAAATACTAATCAGTAAGCTTGTAGAGTGTAAGATTTATATGAAAATGTATTATTTATTTATCTGAAATTTCAGTCTTATAGAGGTTGTAATCTGTTTCATGTTTGAACAGCATTAAAATAAAATATTAAGGCTTAATGTTCCGTTCATATAACATTCTTCCATGCTCAAGGTGTGAATCCTAAAAAAAAAAAAAAAAAAAAAAAAAAAATCGATTCTGCGATTATTGAATCGATTCGAGAATCGCGCGATGTAGTATCGCGATATATCGCCGAATCGATTTTTTTTTTTTAACACCCCTAGTAAACAGCATAGCATTTTATAAATAATACAATCACATTGCTTATATTTGAGCAGACAAAAAACTTGCTTGGATGTATTTAGGGATACGAATGCCTTAGATGCACCTGTTGATTTTTTGACAAGTTGAAATGACTCTGCAGACGACTGCTAAACTTGACCCAACAACAAACTAAAACTAACACCGCATATTGTTCTTTTATAGGTAACACAGGCCCATTTCCGATCTCATACGATAGCATTCTTGCACGCATGAATGCATGCTTTAGTCGAGAAAAGGAACAAAGGCTTGTTGTTGTTTGGGGGATTTGTGTTTCCCATTAGTAGAATCTCTGGCCTTTTGCTTTTGGGAAATAAGCTAAATTTACCACCTGATCTCAAGGCCATAACTCAGTGCCAGCTAAGGCGGACATTTACTGTGGCAAGCATCTTCCCAGCAAGCACTGCAGGGTCGTTTTAAGATGTCAAACACTACAAATCTAAACGGACTGGAGGAGTTTCAAAAAAAAAAAAAAAAAAAAAAAAAAAATCAATATTTTACAACCCCCACTGAACATTTATCAGCGTATCGGCAAAACAACATTACAGAAGTTATAAGTTATGTCTTATTTTCAGCAGCTACAGACAATAGAATACATTATTCGTCATACGTCATCACAGTTACCGCCGTCATTATTTCATAGCCACAACGAGAGAAAAGCTTTTAAAATATCCTGATGCAATTCTCCCACCGAAGCTATTTTTCTCCCCGGGTTAAATTGTAAAAGGTATCATTTATTTGTTACGCTCTTTATGCAGGAAAGTAGACAGAAGCAGCAGTGGCCCACTGGCACATGTTATGAATTTCATTATTTTACTTTATATTCAATATAAAACATGTTTGTAATGTTATTTTAGCCACCCCCCACCACGCGCGCACCCACCCACACACACATATATTGTATATTTGAATGATTTACTTGTAAAAAAAAAACAAAAACAAAAAAACACTTCAAAATGTTTGCTTTGTTCTTGTTTACTGCAAAACTGATGTTTATGTTTATGTACAGCACTTTGTATACTATATTATTTAACTCCAGTTTTCACTTGTAATGTATATTAAAAGAAAAAAAAACATTAGGTGAGACACAAAAAACAGAATAATGGATGAAAAATACACAAACGTGTGAAAGAAAAAAATTGACAAAGAATGCAAAAGAAAATAAACATAAAATCTAATACCATTATAAAAAATACAAAAACTAAATGTTACAAAATATAAATAAAATAAATAAATGATTACTACACCTGGCCACCAGTCCAGGGTGTCCCCCGCCTACTGCCCAGAGCCAGCTGAGATAGGCTCCAGCACCCCCCGTGACCCTTGTGAGGAAAAAGCGGTCAAGAAAATGGATGGATGGATGGATGGATAATTACTACACACATATCAGATAACAGCCCCAAGTACTATATGAAAAATCCAGTATACATACCTGTAACAAATGCGTCTGATGTTGTCGTCTTTGCTGTCTGAGTCGTGTCATTTCGTCGTCTACTTTGACCTTCTCTTTTTGTCGAATTTCAGTCCAAGACTTCAAATATTTGAATCATTCCTGGCCTATCACAAACAGGGACTTCACATTGATGTGAGAGCACAAGAACAACAAAGATTTGATCAAGTGGCCCACAAAGTGTTGCTTCTTGCCTCTGAGGTTGCAATTATTCATTTCTCATGCATCCAAATTCACATCAATTCAAAGGAGCAAAAAGGGCTGCTGATCAAGTTTGAAATCTTTTAGTCTCCCTGGTCATGTTTTTTTGATTCTTCTTTTTTTTCCCCCCACATAGAAGATGCCCTGTGGAAGTATTTCACTCGGCAACAGAAAGCCTTTAAATGGAAAACAAATCAAATGGAATCTTTCAAAGGCTTGATTAAAAACATGACACACTTCTTCATACATACTTTTTGTTTCATCTTCACGTTTTAAAACGCAGCATTGCTATCAATGTGCTCATCTGCCTCAGGGGTTGCACTTACAATAAAGAATTTTTTGGAACCAATGTCTGACTGTGTCTTGTGTTTTCACCTTCATGTACAATTGATCCTCCACTCAAAGTGTTCAATTTAGAGTTTAATTAACATTTTCTGGAAAAAAAGTCTGCCTCAAAAGTTAAACGGGCAACTCCACAAGTGTAGTTAAAGGCAGATGGTGTCATGAACGCGGAAGTGTGGTGGTGGACCCAAATGCAGGAGGCGGACGAGTCAGGGAGGCAGAGGTGCGAAAAAAGAAGTAAAATTTAATCCAACAAAACCAAAGTAGCAAACAGGGCTTGGTGACAACGAATACAAAAATACCAGAGGGAAAACTATACAGGAGCAGACGAAAACACTGGCAACATGAACGTGGGGAAACAAGAATAATGAACCGACAAGAACTGAAGCGAAAACCGAAAACTAAGTACACACACTAATTACACACGACGAGACACAGCTGGGCAAGACACAAGTGGAAGGGGTTGCTGATTGGTTGGCACATGAGGAAGGGCAGGCAAACACAGGTGGACATGGAAAGGCTTAACGAGACTAGGGAAAATCAGGAAATCAGAACATAAACATGACAAACTAAAAACCCAACAAAAACAAAGCAAAACCCACCCTAAACAGAACCAAAACATGACAGATGGAGTGACCTGGGGTGTGCTGTGAAACCTTTTTATTTCCATTCCCCAAAAAACATCTGTAGTATTTTCTATGCAGCCCCACTAGTCTAAACGTGGTATTCTGATTAATATTGCATTTGTGGAATGAGTTAAGCAGCAAAATCCACCTGTTTTTATCCATCTCAGGAGGCGGCCATTTTTTTTTTTTTTTTTAAATACCCAAGGAGGCGGCCATTTTGCCACTTGCTGTCGACCCAAAATGACATCACATTTGCTATGGGCTCAGGGAATGACCAATCACGGCTCACCTGTTTTCTGAAGCTGAGCCGTGATTGGTCATTACTGGTCAGTTTTGATAATGTCAGAGCTTCTTGGGGGCGGCACGGTGGATGACTGGTTAGCATGTCCGCCTCCCAGTTCTGAGGACTCGGGTTCAGGTCGAGTCCAGGCTCCGGCCTTCCTGGGAGGAGTTTGCATGTTCTCCCCGTGCCTGTGTGGGTACTCCGGTCTCCTCCCACATTCCAAAAACATGCTTGGCAGGTTAATTGAACACTCCGAATTGTCCCTAGGTGTGCTTGTGAGTGTGGTTGGTTGTTCGTCTCTGTGTGCCCTGCGATTGGCTGGCGACCAGTCCAGGGTGTCCCCCGCCTCCTGCCCAAAGCCAGCTGAGAGAGGCTCCAGCACCCCCGCGACCCTTGTGAGGAGTAAGCGGTCAATAAAATGGTTGGAGGGATAATTGTAGACCTGTGGATCAAAAAAGCCAAGTGAATAGCGTCTCTGTTATGGAAATGCACAAGTGCAGTCAGTGAACTCAACATTATCCACACTCCCTCAATTCATTTCTTTCCCATTTCTCATCTTTGCATCATTATGATATAGCAGCAACTACCAGGGCAATCTGCTTCTTGTTGTTTGAACTTCAATAAAAACACAACATAGTCCAGTGTTTGTGGCGTCAAAAAGCATTGTTTTGCGGGGCTCAATTTTTTTTGTTGCAGCAAGTGCTGGAGAGTCGGAGTCCTTTTTTTAATTTTTTTTGTGATTATCCAGTTCACTCACCTTGACTCGGTGTGTGGCAGGCATCAGTTCAAAGCACAATCTTTCAAGGTGATTCTATTGTTGACTTTCAAATGAGAGCAAAAACCACAAAAAAGCAAACAAACCAAGACTGTTGTGGGGAGGCAGATGACTCATTTCATATGCTTTTCTTTTTCAAATTCATCGCACATTTAGTGAAGGTCAAGTGCTCGGAAAGAACAACAGCGACGAGCTGACTTTTCTCTCGTGCTTTTGTGTCTGTGTGTGGAAAAAAAGTAATTGTGTTTGTATTTATCTATTCCTACTGCAAGTGAAGACCCCCGTGTAGCGTGTGCGCGTGTTTGCCTCCACTCACAGCGGGACGGCTCCAGTGCGAAGAGGCCTGGAGGTACATACTAATCATATACGTAGTTGCTGGCTCCTCGCTGAGCACGTTTCCACAGTAACGCCGTTGCGTGGCTCGATATTACATGCAGCACTTCATCTCGTTTTGGTGGACTGATCAAAAGATTGTTTAGCCTACTTGTAAAATGGTGGCTCTTAAAAGTAAAGGAACACTGCGACCTTCACTGTGGAGTTTCTTTATGGCCTCCAAACAAGCTCCATACGGTAGATTGCTTCTATTCAGTTTAGTTTTGTTCAAAGTTTTGTGAAATGTATTTACACGTGAGAGGTATATCATTTTGTGTGACGAAAAAAAATATATAAAAAAGAAAGTATTTATTTGGTAAACACAGACCAAACAAACAGTCTTTCAAAGGAAATCTAAACGGATTTTGGATAGTGGATTGGATCAATTCTTAAAAATGGGTTGTACAAAACCAAAATCTAATTCTGAAATCAGATTAGATTATGTAATCCAATATTGTGGTTTTAATCTGGACCAAACCCTCAGTTTGTCTTCTTCAAAACATTTTAGTGAGATTTTGATCACTTTGATCCTTAAGATTAGGATTATTCTGATCGCAGCTGTTGATTGTGTCAAGGTAGATTTCAGGAATAAAATCTAACTTTAATTCAATTCTATCTCAACAAATAAATAACATTTATTATGCAGTCAATATCCATTGATTTATTGATGTTTTTTCCAACTGGTTTTCAAACCATAGACTACTTCACATTACAGACTGTTAAAGTAGAAATAAATAATCCTCTCAAAAATTGAAAAAATTAAATAAAACATGAAATGAACTCTAATTTGCAGATAAAAATTTAAAAAAATTAAATAAAGCATGAAATGAACTCTAATTTGCAGACAAAATAAATTGTAGAGAGGGACATCCTGCTTTGTTATCCAAGTGTGTATATCTTTTTTGAATCCATGGGTAGAATCTGTGAATTATTTTAAGAGACTTCTTGTATTATTATGCAAATATTTTGTAGGTAAAGTGCGCAAGCTAGAGATGTCAGCAATACTCGTTGTCATGGGATGATGTCAATGAAAAGTGGAGTCAAATTCATTTGAAACAGTGCTGTCCTTTTTTCTATGTTGGAAAGGAAGCACCTCTTTATCTCACCTTGACCCGATGACCCCATTCATTTAAAACAAAACTAATGTGAACATAGGCATTGAGGCAATGTGGGTGTGTTATTCCCCTTTCAGCAACAGATATTTGAACACAAATGTTGCAGCCAACACATGTAAAGAGACAATATTAAAGTATTATCGTATGCTGTATTCTTTATCCTCTGTGAAGAATAACTATATGAATCCAACTTAAGCTCTAGGCAGGACATGCGCCACTGCTCTATGAGTGTCTACGGCAGGGGTGGCGAGATCTGGTCCTCGAGGGCGGCAGTCCTGCAGGTTTTGGATATTTCCCTTCTTCAACAGCTGATTCATGATCAGCTCATCAGCAAGCTGTGCAGAAGCCTGATAACGAGCCTGTTAATTGAAATCTATGAAACCTGCAGGATTCCGGCCCTCGAAGACCGCAGTTTGCCACCCCTGGTCTACGGGTCGGCACTCAGGCAGGAAGGTAAGTGTCAAGTAAGCCTGAACTGAAGGTAGAATGTGCAAAATGACATTCATATAGCCTGAATATATACAAAATTAATTATGGTAATTTCTCCAAGACCGTTAACAGAAATACTCCAGTTTTTAAAAATTCAGCTCTAGGGAAACTTTATCAACTGAGCTGTTATCCATCCCTACTTACCGACAAACAACTCAACTCAACTCAACTCAACTCAGCTTTATTTATAAATCGCTTTAAGAACAGGCATTGCTGTATACAAAGTGCTGTACATAAACATCAGTTTTGCAGTAAACAAGAACAAAGCAAACATTTTGAAGTGCAAATACAGGTGTTTTTTTTTTAACAAGTAAATACATTTTACATCAGTAAATAAATTAGAAGTAGTGAATAAAGAGATAAATAAATACATAAATAAGTAGACTAAACATCAAACTCATCCATACCACAAAACACCAAGAACAAGTCTCATGTTGCGCCAAAAGCCAAAGAATACAGATGTCTTTTAAAAGAGGATAACGAGGGGGACTGCCTAATATTTAGTGGTAGGTCGTTCCAAAGGGAGGGACCGGCAACAGCAAAGGCTCGATCTCCTCTAAGCCTCCGCTTAGCCCTCGGTACCTCCAATTGAGTCTGGTCTGCTGATCTGAGGCACCGGGCAGGTGTGTAGGGGTGCAAGAGCTCGGCGAGGTAAGGTGGGGCAAGACCATTGAGAGATTTGAAAACAAATAGAAGAATCTTAAAATGGATTCTAAATTTCACGGGCAGCCAGTGAAGAGAGGCCAGGATAGGGGTTATGTGTTCCCTCTTCCGGGCACCAGTAAGGAGACGCCCCTTCGTGAAAGGGGCTACTTTATAAACCATCCCCGCAATATGGTGAAATCTGTGATACAGAAATACACAATTTAAGTAGATATTTAGATATAGATAATTTTTAATCAATAAACTTAAGTCACAATATACAAACATGATTTTACACTATAAAATGTACCTACATGATGTACATTATCAAAAGAACCAATAGTTGTTGGTTTCTCGTAAAAAGCGTGATTGAAGAGTATCTGACATTCAATAATCTTCAACAAAAACAAGTTGCCATATTTTCCAAGCTAACCCCTTTCAAGATTTGTCACCTTGTTCAGAAGATGTTTGTCGTTGTCTTAATAAACTGGCATCAACTGGATGCAGCTCATTTTTATGCTCTGCTTGTAGTAAGGTTTCCTTTCCTGGGTTATTTCCCTCATGAGTATTTTTTTTTTTTTTGGAGTGCTTTTAATTTGTTTTCAATTTGAATCCCCCCCCCCATGTTTCTTTGATTTTTGTACTTGTAAAACTAATTATGTGCCCTTGAATAAAGACTTTAAGGGCCCCCTACTTTATATATGTCCAAGTTTGCTTAGTGTTGAGTTCAAACAATTAATCTAATAAATAAATAAATAAATAAATAATCTTTACTACAAGCATGGTATATGGTCTGAAATGACAATAGGGTTGTAAAAAACAATCGCGGACCCTGTAAATGTAAATATAAATGTGCTGAACCTTCGTTTTCTCTCTCTCTCTCTCTCTCTCTCCATAAATCAGTCAGATGAAATTCTTGGACACATTGTGTTGTAACGATTCTACTCCCGTTATGTGAAGGGTCAATGTCTGTTGAACCATCTTGGAAACCTAAAAACCTAAAGGAAATTGATATACTGGCTTGAGACATCCACCCAGGTGTGAAACCCTAACTTAACCCTTTCAGGGACAGTGGTCGCTACAGTGGACAGCAATTCAAAAATTGTGATTGAATCGTGGGAGGAAAAAAAAATGTTTAAAATCCTGATTTAGGTTATCAGAATTCATGCATGAAGGGACTACAACCCTAAACCTGTCTTCAAATGCTAAATCAGGTTTAAAATTGCAAACCTAATTTGAAACCCTAACCCTGTCTTGAAACCCAAATTTCAAACCCTAATTTGAAATCCTAATCGTAATTTCAAACTAATGTTATCACCCAAACCTGTCTTATAACCCTAATTTAAAAAGGAAATTCTGGTTTTAATGCATAATATGAAACCATCAACCTATATTGAAAGCCCAACCTGGGCTAGAAACCTTAAATTACAATCTAAACCTGGTTTGAAACCCCAACAACCTAGGTTTAAAACCATAATTTCAAAGCTTAATTTGAAAACCAACCCCAGTACAAAATTCTACTTATAAACCCTGACACTGGCTTGCCAAACTAATTTTCAAAAATAAAGGCTTGGGAACCTTATTTGAAACCCCAAATCCAGGCATGAAACTCTAATTTGCAACCCTAACATATAACCTGTGCCATAACCCTAATTTGAAAAATTAGTTTGGCTATGAAATCCTAACTTGAAACTGCAACCTTGTCTTGAAACCCCAAACCCAACTTTGAAACCTTATAAAAACTGTCTTGAAACTGTAACCCTGGTTTAAAATCATAATTTCAAGGCCGAACTAAATCGTAATTGTAAACTGTAATCCTGCCATGAATCTCCAACCCTGGTTTGAACCCCACACTTCTGTTTGACATCCTTACACTGACCATAAACCCCTTCGTACCCGAAAACGTCCTACTGAAAATCCAAATAAATTGACTGCAGCACCCCTACCTGACGTACACTGCCTGCATAAATTGTTGGCTCCCTTTCTCATGGCTGTTCTGTGCTGTTTGAAAATCTTGGTGCGTGAGATGACCGTCCTGGCGCCGGAAGGCAGACGAGCAGTCAAACAGATGCTCAGCAGATGTCAAGAGTACGACGTGCGCGCCAGGAACTCACTTTTTGTTTAACGGGCTGCTGAAGACGTGCCTCGCAGCGGATGCCAGTCAACGCCGCGTCGCCCAACGCCGCCGAGTGTGCGCCTCATTGCCGCAAAAGCCTGCATCGCCTTTGCAAATCAGCAAAAAAATAAAGTTGGACTTTCTTGGCAACTTTATACTAGTTATTATCAACTGCAAAATATTGCAACCAATACATTGGGAAACAACAGTAAACAGTATTGCAGTTAAAGCGGTAAAGTTTTTCACTGAGTTGAATTTTTTGCTTGGTGCTGCAAGCCAAAATCTGACTGACAAACAAGGTCAGATGCATCTCCGGTCAAATGAAGTGAAAAAGAAAAATTATCGATGCGCTTCCAGCCATTTATTCAGTGGGGCAGAGCCACGCGCACAACTCACTGTAAAACCGCATTTTTCCCCCCTTGTAGATATGACTTCGGTTTCATAAATTACATTTACTTTATTTTTCAAGTATTCACAGTTAATTAAAAGCATTATGTATACTTCAATGTGCTACTTGATTTCTTCTGTGTAATGTGTTTACAGCAAATTTTGAAATACATTTTAAATAAACTGCGATTGGCTGGCAACCAGTCAAGGGTGTCCCCCGACGACTGCCCAGAGCCAGCTGAGATAGGCTCCAGCACCCCCCGCGACCCTTGTGAGGAAGAAGCGGTCAAGAATGGATGGATTTTAAATAAAATTAATAATTAAGATTTACTCAGTTAATGTGTTTAATTTTAGACGTGCTAAAAATCAGTAAAATGTATTCGAGAGAGTTTCTATAATTTGACATGTTTAAATGCTACATTGCATTACATTATAATGCACGTTGTATACAATTACATTATATATGTACACTAACCACTAATATATTAGTGTGCTTTATTAATTTAATCATTATTGAATTATTTTCCCTGCTTAATGCCATCTGGGAAACATAGAACTTTGACTTGTGTATTATTCAGTCCCCA
Organism: Festucalex cinctus; assembly: GCF_051991245.1. NCBI lineage: Eukaryota > Metazoa > Chordata > Actinopteri > Syngnathiformes > Syngnathidae > Festucalex > Festucalex cinctus. Next base: position 21,535,519 of record NC_135411.1, on the reverse strand, counting down.
ACTTATACAGTGTCTTGCTTAACACTTAAGTAAACATTTAACCTGTATAATTTGTCATTTCAATTTATTTTCAACAAAGACTGAAACTTAAATTTTCATTTTTTTCCTGCAATTTGGTTAATTTATTATAAATGAATCCTAAATTTGCGGTAAGTTGTTTGTATTTTATTTGGTGATTTGAATCTCTATTGCAGTGTGACTGTTTTGGTTTCAGAACTAAACAAAAGAGTTTCCTTTAACATGATCTGTCATCAGTTTTCTAGCGGCATGGTGGCTGACTGGTTAGCACGTCTGCTTCCCATTGCAGAGGATGTGAGATCGAGTCCAGACTTTGGCCTTCCTGGGTTGAGTTTGCATGTTCTCTCGATGCTTCGTCGGTTTCCTCCCACATTCAGAAAAACTTGCATTGTCGGTTAATTGGAGTGACTAAATTGTCCCTATGTGTGATTGTGACTCTGTGGTTGTTTGCATTTATTTCACCAGATTTAGTCCAAGTACTAAAATGTATTGGGTTAAGAGTTCAGTATAGTTAAGTGAAGTCAAATAGAAAAAGTTAATACAATTACTTATTTATTTCATATTGGTAATCAATTCATGTTTTTAACATTTACTTAATAAGCAATGGCTATGACCTAATTACAATAATTGCACATGACTACATTACAGTAAGAAACTGTATAATTATGTTTAGTAAGAGTTACTTAATATTTCCTACATGTAATCAGTCTTTAGTTGCATGTAAATATTACTTAATTCTGTTGAGTGTGATATGCTTGATTTTGAGAAGTAGAATTTACTTAATTGGAGTGAGTGCAAATACATGCGAGATTTTTAAAAGTAAATCTTACGAGTTGGCTTTTTCAGTGTAGACAATGAAAACACTCATGGTGACCATGCTAGTAACTCAAAACATCCATATCTTGAAACCATTTTCCCCCATTGAAATGAATGGCAATGCCATTAAATATTTCCCGCTTTTCCCTCAAAAACAGTTGCTGTCGTCTCATAAATACTACATGACCATCAGTAGTGTTATGTTTGTATTCCACTATCAAACGCGTAACGAGTTAGGCTATATATTGCTGCCGTCTTGCGGAATCCTTGTACCTAAAAAAAAAAAGAAAAAAGAAAAAAAAAATCATCACTTTTCAGGAGACTCCCAAAGGCTTCACGTTTGAGCCGCCATTAACATTGCATCATCAAAGAGAGCAAGCCATTTTCAACACTTGGAATTGGTGAATAATTTCTAAAAAAAAATCAAAGCCACACGTGTGGACTGACCAAGAGTGTAGATTTGTAAAGTGAAAAAAAATAAATAAAAGGGACATAGGCGAAGAGGTTTACCCCGGGTTTTCACCGGATGCGGTTGCGGTGCGGTTGCGGTGCGGTTGCGGTGCGGTTGCGGTGCGGTTGCGGTGCGGTCCGGCGACGCAGGCAATTAGATTCCATTCATTCGAATGGTGCAGTTTACACCGCTTGCGGGTGCGTTGCGTGTCGACTGCGTCTCAGCTGCGGCGTGCCGCAGGCCTTCCCCGCAAGGATAGACCTATTTTCTATTTTTGCCGGACGCCGCAGCGGTAGGCCTCCGGCAAATGGCAAGCTAGCACAAAACACATCGAGCAGGACAGGAAGACCGAGGCAGTTTCAAAATAAATTTCCGGTTACCTTTCAGAATAAAACACTCGCCAGCTCCTATTTCGCAAGCTTTTCAGCAAAACGTGACGTGGGCGTCGCCGGGCCATGTGCTCATTCACGGTTTAGACACCAGCGAACATGGACGAGGAGAGGTTTATATTGGAGGTGGAAAACCACAAAATAATATATGACACGGCACATCCTTTTTATAAGGACTGTAATGTATTGTGAGTTTGATGTTCGTGATTGCTTGTTGTGCCCGTCTCGCTTGCCGTACTGAGCGGCAGCCGGACGGGGAAGACAGAAATAAAGAGTGGACCCGCACTGACCCGACTCTCGTTATTAATATACTTTACAAGGACAACCAAAAAAAGGATGCTGCATGGAATCTCATAGCAGAAGAAGAAGAAAAGGTTAAATCAAAAGAAGTCCACCTCTCTTTCTGCTTCTCTGTTGAGCACAGACTTTCTGTATGTTTGTCGTTGTGAAATGCCACATGATCGCGCGCGCGGTCCTGCGAGACACGTTGGGAAGTGGGCGGCGACGGAGCTGCCGGACCGCAGCTGTGCGGAGCCGGTGTGGATTGACAAAAAAAATTGACCCGTCCGGGGGCACGCAGTCAAGACGCACCGCACCGCAACCGCACCGCAACCGCATCCGGTGAAAACCCGGGGTTAGGTCCTAAGCCAGCGATATGGATTTCTCTTGATGTGTTAGCATTAAGCTAGCAGAGCAAAGGCTAAACTATGTGCTTGTTTTGAATACACAAATTCTTCAGTTGGGAGTTTAATTTTGAAGATATTGCATCAACTCATGAATCGTGATGTTCACAGCAAAATGAACGAAATAACTGGTTTCACATCTTGTGCTCTGAGGATGTTTGAACCAATGACATCCAACAATCAGGCCTTTGCTGACTTTGATTGCTAGGGAGGGAAAACGCTCAAATTTGGCTTGATTGTGGATACGTGTGTTCCACTTCCAAGGAAAAAATCACTCTTACCACACCCCACACCAGAGGAAAATAGCTTACGATAATTTGGCAGTCATCCGACAATCAAATTTTAGCTGACTATGATCACAAAAAACGTCAAATGCTTAAATTTTGGCCCGATTGTCTGTTTTGATACCCGCTTCAGTGTTACTTTTGAATGTGATCGAAGCTGCTGCATACAGAAACGGTAGAATTATCTGAGCTGGCATTAGATTGCAGACTCACAACCAGGTTGTCAATCACTTTGTAAGAGCCCTGCTGATTTTTCTAAAGTAGGAAAAAAAAAGAGAAAGAAGCATTTTCACAGGCAGCATGATTGAGAAATGCACCAACACGGGTGTTGGGGGTGAAGAAAGCTGTCAGGAAGCATGCAAGCTCAGTTGCACCCTTGACAGACTTAGATTTGCATACATTACTGTTTCTTTGCACCTTTTTTTTTTTTTTTTTTTAGCTCATGATAGGCAATGGCGCGATATTTTGCGTAATCACACAGAAACAGTCGGAGCTGTTCCTGGCATAAGCCATCCTGTGACATTTGGCGAAAGATTGGGGCTTCTTTTTCATCTTTGACACTAACGAGTTCTCAGCGGCGAAGCAATCCTCCCATTAGCAGCACACGCTCAAACCGGCTCTCATAGCTCGTTGTGAGAACCAAGAAGCTGTCCGGTTTAAGATTCAAACTCGCATGGCGTCTCTTTCGTGGAGCTTGACGTGTGTTTTATTGTTTTATTTAGGCTATGCGTTTTGTTGCTTCTGTGTTACAATGTGTTCCCTCTAAATGACTTGCCTGCTGATTGCTGTACACGGAATTGCTTTGCTGTCTGTCTGATAATTATTTGCATCATACTAATCACGTCTGACTGCAACACACACTCACTCATCTTCAACCTTCTTTTTGTATAGGACATTCATTAAAATTCAGACTTTTAAATAATTATTACAAACATTGGTAGACTGCAGGTCTGTTCTAAATATATACAGTAGCTCACCAGTGATGGGACATTGTGATTTTCTAGGAATGTTGTACTTGTCGGAGGACAGAAAGATACTGTAGGTTGTAATAAATTGTTAGATCAGTAATCTGGTATTTTGCTCGGTGAGCAGACAGATTGATCCAGTCAATAGCGGCCTTCATCATTCCTTGTAATGGTCAGTGTTGACCTTCCGAGCATTGAATTGAGTCTTTCTCCAGAGTGACGCGTCCCTGCTGTGTTCCGTTTGGAAAACACGCTTACTTCCATTTTGGCCTCGTTGCTGTTGTCGATGCAAATCAGCACGGACCTTTGCGTTGATCGATTCACGTGAGAATGGATCTTCTCCTCGGGGTCTCATCAACGACAGGAGTTTTTATTAATGCAACGCTCCCATTCTGTGCTGTACTCTCATTTGAAAATGCAAAAGCTGAGCTCGCAAAAGTAGTCACACTGGAGTGCATAGACTTGTGCAAAAAAAAAAAAAAAAAAAGAGGAAAAAATGCACTGGTATAAGTAGAAGAAGTGATTCAACTCCCACAAAGAGATGTTGAAATGTATGTTGGAGTTACAATTAAAAATGAATTTTTCCCGTGAATTCCATACAGTGCAATAGTTAGTTTGATAACTTGGCACAATGCAAAACTGCACACAAAATATTTTCTTGACTTATTGTACGTATGTGATAGTAGTGGTGCCTTGACATATGAGCTTAATTCATTCCTTGACCGCGCTCATAACTCAAAACAGTCATGTCAAACCCTAAATGCACTTTGAAACTGTACTTTGAAAATCAATCCTACTTTGACCCAATTTTGAAACCTTAACAATACTTTGAACTAAACTTTGACACCTTTAATCCACTTTGGAGCCAGACTGTGACACCCTAACCCTAATTTTAAACCCTACTTTGACCCTATTTTGAAACCTTAACACTACTTTGAACTCAACTTTGACACCTTTAATCCACTTTGGAGCCAGACTGTGACACCCTAACCCTAATTTTAAACCCTACTTTGACCCTATTTTGAAACCCTAACCATACCTTGAACTCTACTTTGAAACCCTAACTCCACTTTGAAACCCTAAGTGTAATTTGAAACCCTAATTGAAACCCTAACACTACTTTGACACTATTTTGAAACCCAAACACTTATTTGAACTCTACTTTGAAACCCTTAAAGGAATACAAGACTTGTGGAAAACTAACCAGCTATTCTGTGAAATGGTTAAATTCAACTCTTCCTTGAAAAAAATGTCAATTTATGCTGAATGATTATGATTTTATAGCACTTTTTATGAATATGTTTGCATTATTACAGTATTGGTCATTTTAGACAGTCACGTGATAATCTTGACATATCGCGTACGTAAAATACAGATTGAATGACATGGCTGCCAGTGACAACAAAGAAATCGTAAGGAATTATCGCATCCCACGGCGGACATCAAAAGTGGAATTATGCCCTATAGCAAAAAAGCACGTATTCAAAAGCAGTACAACCACAGAGGACTCGCCAAGGATTCACCAAAAGCCGAATGAAACTGGCCGACTCATTCAGCCGTCCGGCTCATAACGAGTTGAAGCTGGGGAACGTCTACAAGTTGCGTGTTACAGAGGCTCAAATTACAAGTCAAGTCACCATTGAAATATAATTTGTGGGCGGTCCCTAACCTGGACGGTAAACATCCGGGTGACTTTTACTCTTCTAGGCTAAGCTACATGTTGTGCGTTAAGCACGCTTTAGCCCAAATTAGGAGAGGCAACTCCCCACCGCTCTGAGGTCACACAATCTGACGCTGGCATACCACGTTATTAATTGTGAATTCTATTTTTTTTGTATGCTGATTATATAACGCCATTACATGTCTTCCATTACTCCCCAAGCCCGGCAATATGCGTCTCTTCCACAAAAAGCGATACCTTGCTGCATGATGAAAGGGCCCATTCAGTCATAATCGACTCACACCACTGCTAAAAGCAGCTAGCTGATCATTCATCATGCATGACAATCCATCCCAGTGAGAGCAGAAGAATAATGGGCATACTGAGTGTGTTATTTGACTTTATTTGTTTATTTATTTTTCCTCACAATGGTTTAAACCTCAATTACGAAGCGTCCGCGCTCTAATTTTGCATCCATTGAGCGTGATGGCATACTCGTTCTGCTGATTAATTCAGTTAGTTCTTTTTGCCTCAAAGCTCAAGTGATTATTGAGCGTTGGCCGGGGAATTTAGTGCGCATGTTGTCAAAAAAAAACGCCTCTTTGTCTCACTTGTATTTACTCGAGACTTCCTGCTATAATCTATAATGGTTGCGCAAAAGCCACCGCAGCAGGTTTTAGCGGAATGGATGCACGGACCGGGGGCTGCGACCAATCTCGGGCGGACTTACTATAGATCTCTATGCTGGTGTCAGGTCATTTAGGTTCATTACCCGTCGGCGGCCGCTGATGATGAGCTGTGAGAGCCTGTCTGGGCAGAGTGGGGGTGGCTGGTGTGGACGGCGGGGTCCAAGGGTGGCGTCATTCTCTCGTTATGTGTGACAAACGATTCCCAGGCCTGCACTCGGCTGTTTGAATTATGGAAGTGGGTGTGCAGGACTGCTGACCACACGTTGACCCCCCCCGGGCAATGGCAAATGGTGAGAAATGGTCGGAGTCAATCCTTCAGCCCCGCATGAGAGAGAGAGACAGCGAGGGAGACAGCCTATTAGTGGCATCATGACTTTACAACCAACGCAGCTTTCAGTAGGCTGTACTGAACTGTTGATATATCATTTATTCATGTGTACTTGCTGCCCACTGCTGATAGCTAATACTGTTCCTTTCATTTCCAACTGCGCACACGAGCTTGAATGACTACCAAGGCTCCAACAAAAGTAAGCGTTTCTCTGTTTCGCCGCTTCTACAAACCCCAATTACAACGAAATTGGGACATGTAAAATGTAGATTAAAAACAGAATATGATTTGAATGTAATTTTCAACTTATATTCAATTGAATATATTGCATGCATGAGAAATAAAGTTCAAATTGATAATTTTTCCCAAACTTTCTCTCAATTTTAATTTGATGCCTGCAACATGTTCCAAAAAAGCTGAGACTGGGCCACGCTTACCACTGGATTACATCACTTTTCCTTTCAAAGAAGAAGTCAAGTCTTACATTTTCTTTTTGCTCTATTTGCCAACAAGTCTAAACATAGGCAGGCATTCCGATTGATTAATATTTTGTAAAATAACGGTGTGGGGCAGCACGGTGGTTGACTGGTTAGCACGTCCGCTTCCCAGTTCTGAGGTCTCCGGTTCGAGTCCAGGCTTCGGCCTTCCTGGGTGGAGTTTGCATGTTCTCCCCCTGCCCACGTGGGTCTTCTCCGGGTACTCCGGTCTCCCTCCACATTCCAAAGACATGCATGGCCGGTTAATTGAGCATCTGAATTGTCCCTAGGTGTGCTTGTGAGTGTGGATGGTTGTAAGTCTTTGTGTGCCCTGTGATTGGCTGGCAACCAGTTCAGGGTGTACCCTTCCTACCTGCCTACTGCCTGAAGCCAGTTGGGATGGGCTCCGTCAACCCCTGTGAGGAATAAGCGGTCAAGAAAATGGGTGGATGGATAGAATAACAATTGGGCAGACTAATCCACCCACTTTAATCCATCTCAGGGGGCAGCCATTTTGTTCTGTACTGGCAACCTCTGCTGACTGAAATTGTTGTAAAATGCCCACAGATTCAACTTGGCCAAACTTTGACCAAACTTAGCTCCTGTTTACGCGGAAGCAAAGCCGGCTTCGTTCCTCAAACAAATCTTGTACAGACAGAACCGTCTCAAGACATGCGAGTGTCCGAAAGATGACGCCAAGGACGTTTAACGGCTGTAATATATATGCCAAGTCTGGAGCGGCGCTGTAGCGCTGCCATAGGGAGTTAACGGAAAGCGCCGAAGAAGAATCAGTGAAGAAGACGAACCACAGATCTGAATAGCCGATAGGCCAAGACTTTTGAAGCCGCGAGACTGCCATATTATTCCTCCCAAGAAACGTTTTTCAGCATACGATCCTATACATTTCCAATATCGAAATTAGAGAACATTTGAGACAGTACTTAATAGAAACAGTCTGATTTATGATGTTTTATATTTGTTAAACATAAACAAGAGGACTAAAGACGTTTTACAACTTGCCTTAAATACATGTATGAATTATATGCTTTATGATGTTTACAGGAGGAAACTTGTGTGTGTGTGTGTGTGTGTGTGTATATATATATATATATATATACAGACATCTTTTGTTATATATATATATATAACAAAAGATGTCTCTGCCAAATCTAGTATTGGGGTCTAGGAACTGAGCGATAAAAGAAAAGGTCTTCAAAGTAGTTTAAACAGTAATCTGCTCGCGAGATGGGAGGAGTAAGATGGCTGCCCTGTGGCTTCAACGGCTTGCACGGGCGTATATGGGCTATTGGCTATCCAGTGAGACGAACACAACACAGGAGAAGTGACAATGCCGGGTGATTCAAGTCCAACATCACGCAAAACATTTTGCTGTAAAAGCATAAACAAGCTACGGACAGACACGGCTATCCGCCATTGTTGTTGACAGACTGGCGGTTAGTGCGCAGTCACGAGAGAAGTAGCTGTCCTGGTATGGTGTCCACATTGGAACGTAGGCCTACAGAACGCCTTTTGAAATCTTTCCACTTTGGAGCCCGGTTTCAAAAGTGATCGGTTTCAAGCTCCAAAACTAAGCTGCCGTGTGGACGAACTGCCCAAACAGTCAGAAACTTGTGCGGATACACTGAAATGGGCTTTCGTGTGAACAGTGCAGTATCTTTTTGTTTTTTTTTCCAGTCTCTGATTGAGCAGAGGGGTGTTTCCTCCTGCGCCGTACCTGTTTTTCATTCCCAATCAACGCTTTAGGACTGGTTCTGCCGACACTCCTTATCGGAGTATTGACCTTGCTACGACCTCATCCAAGTGCCTTATTCTGATCTTGTGTTCCAAATTCCAGTCTGTAGTCCCGCTTCTTGTTTTCAGTCTTCACAAGAGTCCCTTTTGCGCCGTAGTTTTATGTTATTATTTCCTTGGCTTTGTGCCAGTGTTTGCTGTTCACGCGCTGAGCCTTTTATGCTTCGTAGTTTTATGTTTCTTCAGCATAGTGCTTGAGTGATTGTTATCTGCGTTTATTTTTCCACGTTACCTTTAGTTCCTCTGCTCTTAGATCGTTTTGAAATATTGTTTGTTTTTTCATGTAGTGTGGTTTTGTAGCCTTCGAGTGTATTTTTGTTACTTTGGTTTTCCTTGCAGTTTTGCAAGTGACTTTTGTTAAACATTTTTCTCCTGTCTTCGTCCGGCGTTTTGTGTTGTATTTTCCCACATTGTGAACATTAAATTATTTGTATTTCAACCCTTTGTGTCTCCATTTGTGGAATCCACTTCCGGCACTCCCAGAAATCATAAATCTCTCTTGCTCGTGTCTGCATATGTACTTACCTGTCCGTCCATCTATCAACTTACTTACTTTGTCCATCCATCTGTCCATTCATGGTGATGGTTAATTTTTTGATACTTCATTTTCACACAAAGATTCCCGCTGTTAACAACTGTTTTTGTCATTTGGACTGTGAGACTGCTTGGTGCATGACAAGAATTACTGTCCAATAGATATAACAAAGAAAAACCCTCATTTGGTTTACTGTCATGTCTGGGGTCACCCCTGGGTTAAGTTTGAGTTTGAGTTCATGACCTAAGTTTGAGGTCAAGTGTCTGTTTTGAACTGATGTAACCATCATCTAGTTTCAACTAGTTTTAGGCTATGTGCTGTCAATTTTTAATCCTTTAGGTGATGTCTGGACCTATGTGATGTCGTTCTTTAGTCCTTTATTTGCTAACCAATCAGATCGGTTCACTGTCTGTAGGAGCAGTCAGTATTGTGTGTGTTTTGCCGGATTATTGCTTTCTGTCCCTCTGTGCAACTCTCTTTGTTTCTTATCTAGTCAAGTTTGTTCTACGCCTCTCGATGTGAATAAATAGTTAAAACCTTATTTATTGGTGTCTGCGCTTTGTGATCCAACATGACAGGTTTCATCTTTATCATTCACTCATCTAATCTGTTTTTGATTAATATGTGGGTGATGGTAATAGAGGTCTATAACTGACTTTACCAGTATCATTTCACTCAATGAGGATTAGATGTATGGATAATGGATGGGTTTTTAAAAAATCCAATAGGACATGAGATGTTGGTTAAAAGTATTGCAGTGTTTTTTTTAAGGATAGGACAGATATGAGACATAAATATAGTCTATGAATAATGCTGGGGTGACTTTATTCATTGTTATTCAGACACAATAGTGTTTCTACTGCGCTCAGACTCCGTCGGTTTCTTAAACTCCCAAAATGCTTTGTCCTCCACTTCACTAAATGGCCGGTTGTCTTTCATAATCTGACACAAAGGCTCCTTCTTTCTGCCCACAGGAGTAAAGGAAGACATGTTTTTACAAAAATGTAACATCAGTAGATGTGCAAAAATGAATCGATAAATAATTGTTTATCAAATTAATTGATTGCTAAATATCTTTTGATAATCAATTAACTATTTATTTTATTTAATATGGTCCAGATGAGGGCGGCACGGTAGTCGAGTGGTTAGCACGTCCGCTTCCCAGTTCTGAGGTCTCCGGTTTGAGTCCAGGCTCGGACCTTCCTGGGTGGAGTTTGCATGTTCTCCCCGTGCCCGCGTGGGTCTTCTCCGGGTACTCCGGTCTCCTCCCACATTCCAAAGACATGCATGGCAGGTTAATTGGGCGCTCCGAATTGTCCCTAGGTGTGCTTGTGAGTGTGGATGGTTGCTCGTCTCTGTGTGCCCTGCGATTGGTTGGCAACCAGTCCAGGGTGTCCCCCGCCTACTGCCCAGAGCCAGCTGAGATAGGTGCCAGCACCCCCCGCGACCCTTGTGAGGAATAAGCGGTCAAGAAAATGGATGGATGGATGGTCCAGATGCTCTAACATAAACATTAGCAAACATGTCAGTTAAATTATGATACTTGATTAGGAAATATGTAAAGAATGGAAAAGTATGCTTTTACAGTGCATATTTGAATGAATCACCTTCCACATTTCCCTTTTTCATAAAAAGCATCGAAATGCCTCAGCACGAATGAGGTGGTGGTGGTGTTATATTCAATTCTTTGGCACATAAACACTTCACCTTGGATTAAAAGAAAAAAAATTGTGTATAAAATCTACTGATACCATAGTGCATATTACAATCATAAAATGTAAAACCTATCAAAATCAGGGAGGATGAACTACTACTAATAATAATAATAAATTATTATTATTATTATTATCATTATTATTATTATTAGTAGTAGTAGTAGCAGTAGTAGTAATAATAATAATAATAATAATAATAATAATAATAATAATAATAATAATAATAAGTGAGGTGGTAATAGTAGTGTAACATCACCTAAACCTTCCTTTAAAAAAGGGTGTGTGCTAATTTTTAAACCCAAGACAACAGATGGATTTACAGATTAGATGTACATTTCTGCTATCTCATAAAAGAACATTTAATTATTCTGCTTATTACATATAGACAGATAAACATAGACTCATAGTAAATATATTTTGTTTTCTAACCAATTACATTAAAATTGATAATTTTTCACAAAATTATGGATGTGAAAGCAAAACATGCCATGGCAGCAACCTGGGGGTAAAAATAATAATAATAAAAACATTGACAGCACAACATGGAAAAATGCCAAAGAAAAAGGGATGTTTATTCCCATTTTTGCAATTTAAAGCGCCATTAATCCATTATAGCCACCCCAAAAAATATGTAAATGTGTTTTTAATGAGAAACATGGCACTCCATAATAGATCGATAAATATATGTAAGTTTTAAGTGCACAACATATATTGTTCTTTATTTTATGTTTGGTTTGAGAGTAACCTTCAGCTGTGAGTGGGAATAAACAACTTGAAGCTTCTGAAAAATATTTACTGATGTAATCTGCCCAAGTGTTTCTTGTTGTGAAGCGAGCCGAGTCACCTGCCATCATATAGTGTTCGAATCTCTTTGCGCTCGCAAGTCAAAGCAAAAAAATCAGCCAGTCGACAGCTTGTGTCTCGAAAAACTTGTAAGTCAGGTCATTCGTATCTTAAAGCACCACTATTGTTTGTCATGGACCACGACTTCAATGATAAAAAGTACAAGCTAGTTCATCATTTCCATGTCGTGGCATCTCAAAGCCAGATTTTTTGACTGCTTCTGTCGCCTGATACCCACTGAGCTGTGATAAATTCTGTCAGCGATTGTCTTTGGGAAGTACTTGAGAAAGTCACGAGTGGAAGATGAGCAGCGTATCAAGCATTCAGCTCACACAGACAGAACAATGATGCTTTAATGTCGCGCAAAGACAGCAGGCGGAACACTTTGTCGGCAAGCCAAAAACAGAGCCCAGGTGCACGTTTGACAGGGAGGGCGACCGAGGAAATGCTTCCAATCTAATTAAGTCATTGATGGCGCTTTATCTGACAAACGACGGCAGCAAAGACTCAGTCTGAAGAACGTCACGGGTTTTTAGTTTCTCAGAGGAATGCCACCGAGCTTGCAAATGTCAACATGTAAGCGTATTAAAAGGTTACACGTCGTCACATGCGTACACGCTTGGCAGGTGCACGAGTCTCAAGCGCGCGAAAATGCACCAGAACAAACAGCATACGCAAGCAGCACTGACCTCCGCCAAGGCCCAACAATAATGTTATGCCATGCTCGAGAGTCCTGAGAGCAATTGTCACATATACATACTGGAAGTATTACAATGTCTGTGCACATGCACATGCCTTAAAGAGGCGGAGCCTGGTGGCATATGACACAGGGTCTTAACTCATTCACTGCCAGCCCAGTAAAAATTTTTGACGTCAATAGCCGTCAATGGCAGTGAATGTGTTAAGTGTTAGATGTGGTCTACAGCTGTTCCTGCATCATTGTGTTTCTTTTTCTTTTTCACTGTTCTGGAGTTCAAATAAATGGCTAGTGCATGTCTCTCGTTTCCCACGTGTGAAGGAAGTTTTTTTTGATGATCAGTTCTCGATCGTTCGTATATGTGACGTATGTTCCACTCAAAAAAAAAAAGAAAAAAAAAAGTATAGGTACAGTATACATTTTGGGGAACAGCAAAAACATGTAGACGGACAATATAACAGTACTCACGGTTACCAGTTTGACCATTTACCATGGTTCTAAACAGTCAAGGTTTCAATAACCTGTAATACTATACCGGGAATGAGCTTTTTTCTTTTTTGAGGAGGCGTCTAAGCAGGGCACAATATGATTGGCTATTTGCAGAGTTGAGTAAATGAACTGCCGTTTTGAAGTAATTGCCTCCAATTACTTTTTTTTTTTTCTTCTCCTTAGTGAGTGGGGAAGTGAAGGGTGAATTACGCACAGTGGATGAGAGAGGGAGCAAAATGAAAGAGACACTGCTAACCCAGATGCCTGTTTACTGTACATTTGTCCTAAAGAAGAAGAAGAAGAAGAAGAAGAAGAAGAAAAGATACCTGCGGGTACTAGTTAGCCCCAAGGACAACAAAAGAAGTCTGTGGGTCTGTTCTAAAAATAGCTCATCAGTGTCAGAACACTGTGACTTACTAAAAATAATTAAAACAGAAGAATGTGAATATATATATATATATATATATATATATATATATATATATATATATATACACAGAGAGAGAGAGAGAGAGAGAGAGAGATAGATAGATAGATAGATAGATAGATAGATAGATAGATAGATAGATAGATAGATAGATAGATAGATAGAAACTGAAACATGGTACATGTTTCTTCTGTATCATATTTATTTATTTATTTATTTAAAAAGTGGTCCGTAAAATGAAAGACAGTATGAATGAATGAATGATTGAATGGATGGATGAATGAATGAAATAGATTGCTTTTAATGTGATAAAATATACTGTTTTTTTTCACTCATATATTTTAAAAAGGTCATAATTTTAATACAGTGATACCGCAACATATTTTTTCTTACGGTTATCACACAGAATTTGAATGTCTCAGCTCTTACTGAGTTATTATAAAAACCCACTAGAGTTGTAGGCAGGATTTGAAAATAATTTACTGATTCCAGGTGGCCAAGGCGGGCAAAAAGAGCAGCACAACAGCCATTCAATTGATAGTGTGGTAAAAAATATTTTTAATGCAGTTTAATTATGGCATTACTCATTACTGCTTGTTTTGTTAAAGTGCAATATTATGGATTGCTATTTTTCCTCACTAAAATACACAAACATTTTAGTTGGGGTTTTTTTTCAGGGAAGGCTGCAATAGATTGTCATTTCCATTTCAAAAGATTTTGAGATTGTTTGGAGTTATGAGTTATAAATCATCATTTTTCCAGTAGCATACAAACAAATATAGCCAAAAATGACACTTTGTAAGGTAAAAATGCTGTTAGGCACTCACACACAATAAACAGCAACCTTGCATGAGCCTCACCAGTGTGCTGTGCGCGCACTTCACATCTCACATTACTTTTTTCTGTCAGACGTGGCAGCAAAGCACCACTCAACATTTTCCGAATAATTCAGCCCTCATTAAAATGCATTTTATCCCTGGCCTTGGACAAAGCTATAGATACATACACAAACATTTATGCAGCGCTCACCGCTGGTTGTCATGCATTATTTGTGTTTGCGCTCGTACACAAAAAGTGGGGGGGTGGGCAACAGCTGCTTTGCCATTAATGTTGCATCGAGTGTCCTGCTGCCTACTATATAATTACAGCTCTCGGAGTGTGCAGACTCATGACTCAACCCGAGGCTCTGAATAAATCTGATGGGATGTCGTGAGGAGGCGAATCGGGGTCCTGCGATCCCTCCACATCGTCGCAACCCCCCCAGCCCCTCCCACCGCCTCGCCTGAAGATGCATATCCGGGCCGAGGAAGATGAGCTGCTTGGCCCATTCACTCAGAGCTCAGGACGCAAGCCAGTGAATTACAGCGCCTGCGTGCGTTTGTGTGTATGTGTGTTCGCTGGAGATGAACGGATACTGTGCTGGATCCGCTTAGGTTATAGCCACGGGGAGTTTCTACGCTATTTCAGAGCTGGCATGAAACGACAATGCCGAAGCTGAAATCCACCTCAGCGTTTTAATTGTTTCACTCCGGTTTGACGCTTGTGTGGACGGAGCCGACTTCTAAATCCCTGACTTGGATTGTGCGTATTGAGTGTGCACGCCTCAGGAAATGTGTCTTGCATATCGTAGCATACAACAGCAGCATGGATAAAAGTGTCTCCGATTGATTGGTGTGTTCAGCCTTGTTTTCATCAAACCATAACACATTTTCCCACGTGTCAGGGAGATTTTGTGATGGCCTGATGGAACCAAAGCATAATTTTTTGGGACATTGACGCAACACTGCTCCTCACCAATTAAACATCATACCTGCAGTGAAGCCTGGTGGTGGCAGCATCATGGCTTGCGGCTGTTTTTCTTCTACTGGACCTCAGGCCTGCAGGCATATATGAACCGTTCCAAATAGCAATCACTGATAGCACAAAACCTTTAGACTTCCACCAGAATGAAAAAAAAATGTAATGGAAAGCCTACTAGAACATTTTCTAACTATATTTGTTGTAAATCAGAGGCACTTCAAATAGTGCCAGGTGTTTGCTGACTCCCATTTAAAATGAGTTTGAATGGGATAACGTAATTCTGAACACAGCAACATCGCCAGTTACAAGAGGGTGTGTACACTTGTGCAACCACATGATCTTAATTGTTTATTGTTACTCTCTTCTCTCACGTTTTGAAATGATTTATCTTGGTCTCATTTTGATATCACAAAAATTTGGCCTTTGAGGGGTGTGTGTTTTTTTTTCTGTCCACTGTAGATGCTATGTTACGTACTGAGTCCATTTATAGTTAAAGAGATACTTTACTTATTTAGCCATTTTTGGCAGTCAAACATTAATATTTTGCCTGTAATAAATTTTCTATTTTCATTATTTTTCATGTACAATTAGTACCTTTAAAAACACATTTTTGCAACTTGCTGTCGACTGAAAATGACATCACAAGGGCTCAGTTAACCAATCACAGCTCAGCTGTTTTCTAGGTTTCGTCATGTGACATTCACAAGCTGAGCTGTGATTGGTTACCTGAGCCCTTGTGATGTCATTTTCAGTCGACAGCAAGTTGCAAAATGTGTTTTTAAAAGTACTAATTGTACATGAAAAATAATTAAAATATCAAATTTATTATAGGCAAAATATTAACTTTTTATTGCTATAATGAGCTAAATAAGTGAAGTATCCCTTTAAAGTCAAAGTCCATTCCTAACCAAAACAAGCAGCACTACAATAAACATTCTAGTAGACTCTGAGTTGTGCTTTCTCCACAAAGTTGTGCATGCTAACATTTATATTCCACAAAATACTGCAGTTCATTTGTCGCAAATGCTTATTGTTGAGTCATTTGAATTATGTTGCTAACCAAAACAGGAGCACAATTCTTCAGTTCTTCATTGTTGCGTGTGTGCTTGTATTCCACTACAAATATTTGTGTTCATAGTTCTGAATCCATTTGATTATTGTTGCTACTTGCAAACCAAAACAGCAGCGCAAATACACAGGCAAAATAGCAAATGGATGAAAATGCTTATTTGTAAGGGTTCACTTACAATTCGACGTTCCACATGTACATGATCCTGTTTGTCGCAGGCGGCTAGATGTCACTGCAACATGTTGCGGACAGCCTGAGCAGAGCTGTCAGCGCATCGAATAAAGCATGATGACAGCCCAGGCTGCAGTCGAACACACACGCACACATACACGCACTCACACACGATACTCAGGCAGCACTGTGTCTCACCTGACCTGGCCTAAAGCCTCCCCCAATTGATTGTCAATACTACCCCCGAGCTCGTTAGAAACTCACTTGATTAATGCTTTAAGTAGTTTTTAATGAGAAGACCCGCCCCTCCCCCAGGGGTATTAATGGATATATTGATTATATGTGGAGACCCTCTTACTCAATTTGATGGGTGGGTTGGGGAAGCGATGCTGCCTTCAGGGACCTTGCTAATTAGCAAAGACGTAAGGAAATATCAGCTGGTCGAAGCAATTCGCTCGTAATGGAGACAGGCAGGTTTGTAAGCCTATTATTAACTGCACAGGGCATGTTTGAATTGATATGTTTTACTTAACTAGTACAGTGGTGCTGCGGTCTCATCCCACATTCCAAAGACATGCATGGTAGGTTAATTGAGCACTCTGAATTGTTCGTAGGTTCATCTATGTGTGCCCTGCGATTGACTGGCAACCAGTTCAGGGTGTATCCTGCCTACTGCCCAAAGCCGACTGGGATAGGTTCCAGCACCCCCGCGACTCTTGTGAGGAATACGCGGTTCAGGAAATGGATGGCTAAATAATACAGTGGCACCTTGAGATACAAGTGACCCGAAGTTTGTCAAGATGCGAGTCATCCATAGATTGATTTTTTTATTATTATTTTATTTTATTTTTTGCTTGAAGCTGGAATGAAGCACTGTGTGCTCGGAGTGCATTTCAGAACGCACCCATAATTATGGAACATATTTTGGGTGCGAGTCCGAGCTGTACTGTTCTTGACCTCTTTTTGTAAAATACATTTCTCACCAAAAAAAAAAAAAAAAATGTGACTTATACTCTGGACCAACATATGTTTTTCTTTTTCAAGAAATATTCTTAGTCTGAAGAATATGCAAATTATGATTCAGTTATGCCCTGCGATTGGCTGGCAACCAGTCCAGGGTGTCCCCCGCTTACTGCCCAGAGCCAGCTGAGATAGGCTCCAGCACCCCCCGCGACCCTTGTGAGGAATAAGCGATCAAGAAAATGGATGGATGGATGGATGGTTGATTCAGGTACCGGTTTGGTCCGTAACATGTCAGAAAATGGGCAAAAATTCTGATCACTGTTTTCCAAGATAAAATCAAAAGTTTACAAATGTTTTATTTTGGTTCAACACAAAGATAATCTGTCTGTCTGTTTTCCTGTAGGACTTCCACAATCATATAATATTTATTCCTGAGAAGCCGAAATCCCAAGCGGTTGGACAATGTTAAAATTAAATTGATGATCAAAGATAATTATTAATTTGATAATTGATTAATCATAATACGTTTTTAATTTTTGGTCTTCATAATTTCGTATATTATTTTTCATAGTTAACATTTTTAAAATGCTGACTCATATTTTTATATTTGTAAATTTCGCGATCCAATATTTTGTATTATTTCCAAATATTTTGTCATAATTTTAGATTTTCAAGTGTTTTTACGTTTTCCTGATACTATAGGATATTTTTTCCACCCAATTCTTTTATTCAAAAGTGGCCATTATTTTTTGTAAAGGCTGCATTATTTTGCTGATTTGATGATGTGTTCCTAATTTATCCAGAAGATGCATATTCACACATCTGCATGTTCCATCCATTCATTCATTCACGGGAGAGAGGGAGGAAAAAAAAGTGGTCCACAAATGAACCCACGTGCGTGTACGTCACAATCCACACAAGCGTGGCCCCTCCTGAGTCACGTGACGCCAGCGCCGGCTGATGCTGCGAGCATCCAGCGGACACACTGGAGAGAGTGTCAGCCTGCCTGCGAGCCAAGCACCCGACACATTTCTTTTTCCATACTCCCGCTCGGTGAGTACATCATTTGATCTCACATTTTCTTCTCTTCTTTTTTGTTTTTTCTTTCTTGTTTTGTTGTTGGTGTTCGCGCCACGGCTTGTCGTGCGCATGCAATGCTTTCAGTTCATCCTCGCACGTCCACGCAGGACACATACGTGCTCGTGGAATCGTTTGGATCCGCTCGTCTATTTTAGCAGCATTCACCTTTTGCCCGCCCCTGGTTTCCACGGTGGCTCCTTTTGCATTGATTTTGGGGCGATTTTACGCTGATTTTTGTGATTGTTTTTTATTTTTTTATTTTTGCAGCATTGGTGGTGGAAATGAAAAACACTTTTTGATTTTGGAGGATTTTGATTATTTTCCCAGCAGGTGACAATGGAACTTTGGTGGAGCTCCTCATGCAGACGCCAGGTGAACTTTTGTTGCATTAATGCACATTTTAATCAGCTCTTCTTAAGGGAAAACATACATTTTTTTAAATTTAATTTTTAATGTTAATGTTAGAAAAAGTCTACATTTATTTTTAGAAATATTTTTAATTGGATAAAAATACATCAAAAACATTATTTCAAAACGTAACATAAAATATTAGATCTTGAAACAAAAGTATATTCTATACCACTTTTTTTTCAGATCGATACCAGTTTGAGTACTCAACACTTGAGTAGTTACCGATACCGATACCAAGTACCGACACTACTACTACTACTACTACTACTACTTTTGATACATGAAATCCCTCCTCTAAAAAAAAAAGGACATATATACTATATACTAGGGGTGTGAATTGCCTAGTACCTGACGATTCGATTCGTATCACGATTCACAGGTCACGATTCGATTTGATACCGATTAATCCCGATGCGAATTTATAAGTCGATTGTCGCGATTTTTTTTCATTCAAATTTAGAAAATACTAATCAGTAAGCTTGTAGAGTGTAAGATTTATATGAAAATGTATTATTTATTTATCTGAAATTTCAGTCTTATAGAGGTTGTAATCTGTTTCATGTTTGAACAGCATTAAAATAAAATATTAAGGCTTAATGTTCCGTTCATATAACATTCTTCCATGCTCAAGGTGCGAATCCTAACCCGAAGTCAGACGTTTTGTTGAATATTTTTCCATTAAAAATGGAAGTTTAAAAATCGATTCACACACACAAAAAAAGAAAAAGAAAAAAAAAAGGCAATGATGATAAGACGTTGAATCGGTAAGACTAACGAATGAACAATTCTGAGCTCTTAAAAAAAAAAAAAAAAAAAAAAAAAAAATCGATTTTTTTTTTATTGAATCGATTCGAGAATCGCGCGATGTAGTATCGCGATATACCGCCGAATCGATTTTTTTTAACACCCCTACTATATACTATATATACTATACCAATATATGGTAGCATTTCCCCTTAAAATTGGATGAATTTAATAATAATTTGTGATTCTTCTAATTTCTAGTTTTTCCAATTTTTCCCGTTTGACTTGCAAGCATAAACTTCAGATAGGTTTATGATGATGATGTTAGTTACAACATTTCAATATAGGGTAAGATGATGATTTGAATGTATTAGAATCGTATTGTACACAATTACAGGACAACAAAAGGAGAACATTACATCTAATAAAAACAGAATCGGAAAAAAAAAAACATACAAATAATGGAAGAATATCAAAAATTTTACAAAAAAATAAAAAATAAATCCACGAAAATACACCTGTGCTGATGGTGATGCGGTGTAATAGTAGTTAGCACATTGTCTCACAGTTTCGTGGTTCTGGGTTTGAATTTCTTTTCTGGTCTTATGTGTGGAATTTGCATGCTCACCCCGAGCCTGCCTGTCTTGGAGAGTGTAATTTGGCGACTTGGTGACGAAGTGCTGCCTCCATGAGCGAAAACACAGTCCATGCTCTTTTAATGGGCACTTGCTTTTTTCAGTACCTGTTTCAAGAAGTAGTGGCCACTCATCTTGTTGAGAAATCTGGTCCCAACCATTGTTGTCATGGTGATGAAAGTGGTTCCTGGGTTGGCCCTGCAATAGAGTGGATTCCGTGAGCGGTGGCAAAAACACTTGGGGTATTTTGATGAAAGCATGTTGCAGTGATGTTACTATGACATCTGGGAACTGTTCTAAATCACAAGAGGTATCCTTTAGAATATGAACTATATAAACTCATGAGCGGCTTGTTTTGTTTGAATTAAAGATGGACATACAGTAGTCATTGATCATCATACAATTAAGCAGAAATTGAGTACAACATTTGGCTGGTTAATTCACTCAAATTTAGTTTGCATGTCTAAGGCGGACATATGAGAAGTTTGACCACATCTACTGTAAGTATGGCAAAACTTCAGGCCATATTACTCCGACCGTAATTCAATGCCGTGAGATAGGAGTGACCTGACTTTGGCGTTTTTAATCGGCTGATTTCTTCTTCTTCTTCTTTTTTTTTTTTTTTTTGCTTTGACTTGCCAGTGCAAATTTGTGATTCAAATGGTGGCGTGGTATGGTGGCAGGTGATTTAACTCACTTCATAAAAAAGAAATAGTTTGACAGATAATGTCAGTAAATATTCTTGACAGAAATAGCTGAAGGGAGCTTCTGCTAGCTTTATGCTAACATACTGTATAATGGAAAATAGCATTGACATGCTAACGTAACGTTTACATCAATAGTCATGGTTTTAAAACCCTTTTAAGCTAATACCCACTAATGTGGGTATTAGTACAAATCTTTGTTTTATAATTGCTGTATATTATATATTTGTAAGGCAGATTAGACACTGGACTGGTCGCCAGTCTGTCATAGGTCACATACAGAGATGAACAACCATTTACACTCACATTTACACAGTCAGAGTAACTGAGTGGTAACTGAACCCTTCACGCAAGTCAGGCTAATGTTCTACTACATTTTCCATCAGTGACCCAGCGTTAAATCATGATACATTAACTGTGTAATTCTTCACTCCATTAAATTATGTTTTTATCAAGTACAGTATTATAGTGTGCTATTTATTTATTTATTTTTTGATGAAAGGCATTTCCATTCATTTTCGTGGGTTTTGAATTACGAGCTTGGTCACAGAACAAATTAAACTCATTTGTCAAGGCACCGCTGTACAGCGTCGAGCAGTCTCAGGATAGTTGGGGCAAAGGAGGTGTCAAACATCTTTATACCTTCCCGCTTGCAAACGGACCAGAGCTTTAAATATGCCACATGACATGTAAACGGCATGGGAGCACAGACCACCTATAAGAGTCTTATTTGTGCAGATTTTCACTTGATCAGATGCTTCCAGGTTCTCTACAGATGTGGCAGTCGCCTACTTGTAATCCAATTAAACCGAGTGTCACTGTCACAAAGCACCGGGTTTGTGTAGTGGAATGTGGAGGCAAAAAGGTTGAGGACACAAGTGCATGGGAAGCAGGAAGACAAAGCAGGATGAAGCTTTAAAAAAGAAATGAAATTAATTAAAAAAAATGGAAACAAGGCACAGATGAATCAAAATGCTAACTTCAAGGCCAACAAAATAAAATTCAAACAAGGACACAAAACAACATGACTTGGGTTACGTCACAATAAGCGATGTGCGCATTAAGTTTGCAAATGCGTGAAGAAAAAAAACGAGGCTACCAATTACCCTATCAATTTGAATGGAGGAGATTACAGTGGTGACAACCTTTGCCTAACTGTACACTTTAAAGCTTGCAAGTCAACTTCCCCGATGTAAGTAAACCACATGCTATGCATGTTAATAAAAAACAGCAACTTTCCAGCGGTTGAAACGTTTCTATCAGAGCTGATTCCATTGCATCCAATTCATTTTCAATAACCGTTTCAATGCACCATGCCGCTACCCATAATGCACCTTGAATTCGAGATGCGCACATCGCTTATTGACAGCAACAGCAACAATGGACAGACAAAGACAGGAAGAAACCCGCTCAGTTAAACTGCATTCAAGGAAGGTGGGAAGTTGAATTTATCCTGGATCTGACCCCAAAGCATTCGAGGCGAATGTAAACAACAAAGATGGCTGATTCCGATAAATTGTTTGTTGACCTGGTTAATGTGATGAGTCCAAATCACATTGTGTTACGTGAAGTCACTAAATTAAATAAATTAATGTTATAATAAATAAAGAGATGACTATATTTACAGTTGTCTAAATTATAGTGTTGTTCCGATACTGATACTGGTTAAAACAGTGGTATCGGTGACTACTCACAAGTAACATGCCGATACCATTAATTCCGACTCTAATATAGGATTTTGGACGCAATACCTTGTGTCTTGCTCATGCACGACATTCACTGGTATGTGACATGTTCACTGCATGCCGATCTAAGATATCCTATTGGCCCTTGAATGCTCTGAACCAATGTCAGGACAGCTTTTTCATGTTGAGGAAAAAAAAATCTTAAGTATCGGTATGGTATCGGTATCGGCCGATACTGCAAAGCTGGGTATCGGTATCGGGGGCCAAAAAATGTTATCGGAACAACACAACTAAAATAGAAACACAGCGCTTTTGTTTTTGTTCCCATTTTTTATGAGATGAACTCAAAGAGCTAACATTTCTTCCACATACACAATATCACCATTTCTCTCAAATATTGTTCACAAACCAGTATAAGTGGTCAGTACTGACCAGTTTTCTGTGTTCCCAGAAACCCCCACCCCCAATAAAACAAAACACACCTTTAAGACCCCGTTCACACGAAAACACGTTTCAATGTATCCGCACAAGTCTCTTACCGTTTGGGCAGGTCGTCCACACGGCGGCTCAGTTTCGGAGCTTGAAACCGATCACTTTTGAAATCCAGCGTGGAAAGATTTCAAAACGCGTCCCATATGTTCTAATGGGGACTCCCAGTACTGAGGACACAGGTTCGAGTCCAGGCTTCGGCCTTCCTGGGTGGAGTTTGCATGTTCTCCCCGTGCCTGCGTGGGTCTTCTCCGGGTACTCCGGTCTCCTCCCACACTCCAAAGAGATGCTTGGCAGGTTGATTGAACACTCTGAATTGTCCCTAGGTATGCGGGTGAGTGTGGATGGTTGTTCGTCTCTGTGTGCCCTAAATTGATTGGCAACCAGTTCAGGGTGTCCCCGCCTACTGCCCGAAGCCAGCTGAGATAGGCTCCAGCACTCCCAGCTACCCTTGTGAGGAAAAGCGGTTAAGAAAATGGATGGATGTTTTGTGTGATGTTGTACATGAATCACCCGGCATTGTCACTTCTCCTGTGTCGTATTTGTCTCACTGTATTACTGGATAGCCCATACACGCCTGTGTAAACCGTTGAAGCGTCAGGGCAGCCATCTTACTCCTCCCATCTCGCGAGCAGACTACTGTTTCAACTACTTTGAAGACCCCTTTTCTCGCTCAGTTGCTAGATCCCTTGTTGTTTCTACTAAATACTGTCCCAAATGTTCTCTAATTTCGATACTGTAAATGTATAGGATCGTATGCTAAGAAACGTGTCTTGGGGGGAATAACATGGCGTCCTCGCGGCTTCAAAAGTCGTGGCCTATCGGCTATTCAGATCAGTGGTTCGTCTTCTCTACTGATTCTTCTTCTACGCTTTCCGTTAACTCCCTATGGCAGCGCTATAGCGCCGCTCCAGACTTGGCATATGCATATATATTACAGCCGTTAAACGTCCTTGGCGTCATCTTTTGGACACTCGCATGTCTTTAGACAGGTCTCTCTCTCTCTCTCCTTCTCTCTGTCTCTCTCACTCTCTCTCTCCTTCTCTCTCTCTCTCTCCCCTCCCTCCCTCTCTCTCTCTCTCTCTCTCTCTCTCTCTCTCTCTCTCTCTCTCTCTCTCTCTCTCTCTCTCTCTCTCTCTCTCTCTCTCTCTCTCTCTCTCTCTCTCTCTCTCTCTACGATCTGTTTGAGGAACAAAGCTGGCTTTGCTTCCGTGTAAACAGGGCTTACGAGTGGCCTTTTATTGTAACGCACACCTGTGAACTAATCATGGTGTCTAATCAGCATCTTGATATGGCACACCTGTGAGGTGGGATGGGTTATCTTGGTAAAGGAGAAGTGCTCGTTATCACAGACTGGTCTGTAGAAGAAGTTTTAGATCTTTGAGTTCATCTCATAAAAAATGGGAGGGGAAAAAAGTGGTGCGTTTATATTTTTGTTGCGTATATATTTTGCTATTCATGGTCTGTGTCTCTATGGGCGTTGCCATTGTCGAGTGACGTCAGAATGAAGCCTGGCGCTAACTTAAAGTCCGTCCGTCACTCCCCCCCTCCCCCACTTGGAACTTGGTTCTCTGAGTTCAAAGGGGAGCTCCAGCACACACTTCCTGCTATGAGGTTGGAAAAGTCACAACTTCCCACCTTCCTTGAAGGTGGCATAAATACAGGCAAACTGACGAGACGACATACACCTTGACATGACATTACTGTATTGGCACGAGGGAGCTGATTGGTTCATACAAGTGACCGGACTGACCAGAACAAATTCACTGTGGAAAGGCACGCTAAGTTATACATTTGAGGTACAGGATACAATTTGTTTTTATTACACTTATGTTTTAGCAAGAATTAATGTGACTAGTCACTGTTTTGAAAAAATTAGAAAAGTCACACTGTCACAGTCACACTGTTACCCCGGGTTTTCACTGGATGCGGTTGCGGTGCGGTTGCGGTGCGGTGCGTCTTGACTGCGTGCTCCGGACGGGTCAATTTTTTTGTCAATCCACACCGGCTCCGCACAGCTGCGGTCCGGCAGCTCCGTCGCCGCCCACTTCCCAACGTGTCTCGCGGGACCGCGCGCGCGCGATCATGTGGCATTTCACAACGACAAACATACAGAAAGTCTGCTCAACAGAGAAGCAGAAAGATATGAGATTCCATGCAGCATCCTTTTTTTGGTTGTCCTTGTAAAGTATATTAATAACGAGAGTCGGGTCAGTGCGGGTCACTCTTTATTTCTGTCTTCCCCGTCCGGCTGCCGCTCAGTACGGCAAGCGAGACGGGCACAACAAGCAATCGCGAACATCAAACTCACAATACATTACAGTCCTTATAAAAAGGATGTGCCGTGTCATATATTATTTTGTGGTTTTCCACCTCCAATATAAACCTCTCCTCGTCCATGTTCGCTGGTGTCTAAACCGTGAATGAGCACATGGCCCGGCGACGCCCACGTCACGTTTTGCTGAAAAACTTGCGAAATAGGAGCTGGCGAGTATTTTATTCTGAAAGGTAACCGGAAATTTATTTTGAAACTGCCTCGGTCTTCCTGTCCCGCTCGATGTGTTTTGTGCTAGCTTGCCATTTGCCGGAGGCCTACCGCTGCGGCGTCCGGCAAAAATAGAAAATAGGCTATCCTTGCGGAAGGCTTGCGGCACGCCGCAGGCCTTCCGCAGTCGACACGCAACGCACCCGCAAGCGGTGTAAACTGCACCATTCGAATGAATGGAATCTAATTGCTTGCGTCGCCGGACCGCACCGCAACCGCACCGCAACCGCATCCAGTGAAAACCCGGGGTTAGTGCTTTTGTAAACTTGTGTTGGTAGTCCTGTTAGTCCAAACACCTTACAACTATGAAAGTCCCCCCTCCATTAAAAATAAATAAATAAATAAATTCTGAGCAATAACCTCATATTAATCGATAAAATGATTAATGGCCCAGCTCTACGATTAATCAATATTTAACTTCCTTGACTGATCGATCAAGGAAATAAGATTGCACAACCGGTTCCATAGAAAAAAGGCTGAAAACGATGGAAACATCACAGCACGCATACAAAGTTGCTGTGCAGTATCCACAAATTGGACATTTGCAGTGCAAATGTGTGCCGTGGAAAAACAAAAGTACCTGCCAATGGAGGCAGGCACAGCTGTGCTCCTCCTGCGCGCCCACACGCACATCTCATTGTGTGGCGTTGCGTCTGGACAATTGACAACCACTGTCAGACATCACACACTTGGCAGCTTGAAAAGAGCCTTAATGAGTTGGTGGCAGAGAGGAGGAGGGTGGGGGATTGGGGCATCTAGTCCAAATAGTGGGCTTGTTCATTATGCAAACCTTGCTAGTAGATTTGATTAATTGCTTGATATTGACCGTGCAGCTCAAATGCAAAACGCGTGTTGAGACTACAGGACATATATTGGAGCTAAATACATACATACGTTACTGGAAAAATAATGATCTCATCTCAATGTACTCACACATTTATTAACACAGTGTGAAATCTAGTCCTGTTTAGTTGAACACAGCAAATATTGTTTGTATCTATAAGTGGCAACACGTTAGACTTTCTGCCATCTGGTGGAGGAATATGTAATTGTTATACCTAGCTCAAATCTTTTCCCATTGAAATGAATGAAAATGCCATTGTAGATAGAAACTTTTTGCGGTTGTTCTGTTTGACATGTGTCTATAGTGTATTGCCCGACAAAAGACATTTTGTTGCCCAAACATTTTTATGTCAAAAGGTGAGGGTTGGGAGGGTTAGAGAGATGATCACAAAAACAGAAAACCGTTTTCATGCAGGTTGCCGTTAACCTGTTTGACGGATTCACTTCAGTATAATGGATGAAAACACTGGCATTGCAGAAAATTTGAATGTCATTGTACCTGATTTTTACTTGATCATTTTAATTTGACAATCATCACACATCAGTATCCTCCAGACAGAAAGTAATTATCAGACATCTACTGTCAAATTGCAAATTGTTTTTTTTCCGTTCTTAAACCTATCCTTTCAGAATAATGAAAAAAAGAAAAAAAAAGAAAAAGATTTATACCTGGTATTTGGTGTTTCTTCCGCCGCTATTCCGCTTTCATGCATTTGAGCCCAAGAGTTTATTATTGCAGTTTCCACATTTGTCTCGGTTTCTTATTCCCCCCCTGATACTTTATTATTATTATTCTTATTTATTTATTATTTATTTTTCTCTTGCCCTCTTGTGGTTTGATCAGGCTATGCCGTTAATATTTGTCAACTGTTGTCGTGTGCATCCCTTTGAGACTCTTTTGTGAATAAACTTGACTCGATACCTTTGCAAGAGAGAAGGAATACTTTTATAAAATTGTGAGTTTTTATTCCAGACTTGTAGGTGGAAATAATGCATCTTGTAAAGAGGATGACCAGACCACTGTAAACACAAATCAATGAGCAGAAAACATGTTGTCAGTCTCTTGTGTAATTTGAGGTGTCCTAATGTTTGGTTCTATATTTAAAAAAAGAAAAAAAAAATCCCTATTAACAACTTTAAATTTTGTTTTGGATTTATCATAGTTTTCCCATCCTTGGCGGAGGTAATGGAATGAAGATGACACCTGGGGGTTGAGCATAAAGGCGTTGTAACTTCTCACCATCTCTCCCCTAAATCATCTTCTAAAGACAAGACATTTGACATCTTTTCCAGCCGGCAGACTTTTGCATGCTGGACATCAGGTCAGGCTAGCTGAGCATGAAATGTGCCGCTAAGCAAACAATGCTTATCTCTTGCCAGGGATGAGGCTCTGCAATAGCCAGCTTTAGGTACACATGCACTGAATCACTATGAGCCACAGGCAGGGAATGAAGTTAAGGCAGGCAGACAGACATCTTTAAAGCTGGACTTAAGCCTGTTTTCTGGCCCAGTGGAGGCCTACACTCGCAGAATAAAAGAAGCCTTAAGGAACGTACCTTTTTCCTTTTGGCCCCTTGAATAGGTACAAACTATTATCCTAACAATCTGGTCATTTTTCTTTTGTGTATACAATCTGCCGTGGTCAGTGTACGGGTGCACTTGGGGACATGCCTGGTTGAAAGAACTCTCGTGGTGTCTGGAAGGTGGGGATAAGAGTTATATTTGGCCATATGTGCTACCAGGCAGCACGGAAATGTTGTAGCCCCATTTCTTGAATTTTTTTGTGTTGCGCAGTTGTGGGTTGGTGATAACCTCTGCTCCTTGCGCCTTGTGCTGGGAAAGTGTTTAAAACTAGCTTTGATCCAGTAGAAAGAACAAAATAAAGATTAGTTTCTCATGTCTTTCCATTCACCGTATGTGGAAGATAACACGTTGGGAGTCCAGCAACCGGGAAGGGAGACGTACTTCCGCTAGACGAAGAAGCTGAGAGAACGTGTCAACATTTACAAGCGGACCACTGGCATCGTCTTCCATTATGCATGTGCCAATGCCCACTGTTCCCTATTAGAGCCACTCTCTTTTTTTCCCGCCACGCTAAAATGTATCTTTCAACACGGCTCCCGGGCCGTCTTTTCACAAACAACAGGCTCAGTGTGAGAGCGCCGTCTGTCGCGAGGCAGTGCCATTAGGCCCGCGGCGTCTTCATCTCAGCACCGGCATATCATCCCACCTCCACCCCACACCCTCCTTTTTTTTTTTTTTTTTTAAAGAGGAGATGCCGTTTGATTTCAGCACCGTGGGCAGCCGCCAGGACTTTATTACGCCCATTCTCGCCTCAGCGTCAAGAGCGTCTTTGCTCACTAACCCCTGGCCCCGCCGCCACGACGCACCGCACGAGTCTGATGCTATTTCAAGCTCTGTGACCCCCATTCAGAGGGCTCAAAAAGAGGTTTCATCCCCAGATAAGAAACAAAATGAGAATTCACGTGGGGACAATGGCTTCCTGTGTTCCTTTTAGAATTACTTTTTCTTAATCTGACAGAGGGGAAAACGATTTAGGTGTGTATATGTGGCTGTGTTAGTCCACAATAAGCAATGTGATGCAATGAGAGGGCGCACAAAATATGTAATTACGTATGAGCCTTACCTTTACAAAAAACAACTATAAGTAAAGCATGAGAAGTTAACTCCACAGTCTACCTCTATGGACTCTATGCACAAATAGCCGTGTCGTATTTCCGGGAAAATTTATGAGCGCATCACCCTTTCCGGTAGTGGCGATTGCCATTTGTTTTCCTTCAGAGAACCTCACCAGTTGTTAGCGTTTTGGAGTATATTTTCGTCATTGTTTCTTGTGAGTGTGGTTGCGTGCATTTGTCAAGGCATCGAAGAAGAGGCGAGACGACAGTACATCGAGCAATCATTGCTGTGTGCGCAGATAGACAGGTTTAACTCTGCCTTGTTTTCTCCCATCTTATGGTAACCACCGGAGACATTTGTGTTAACTTGTTAAAGGGCTGTCTTCTGGATTCACTCAGGAAAATGCACTTTTTAAATACAGGATGAACACACTTTAACTTTCTCTCAGTCTACACATATGTGTTGTTGTTAATGTTTTGTGGTAATTTTGTCCTAAACCCCCACCTCCCCAGCTTGTATTTTGCCATTTTGTGTTTGTTTTGTAAACAGCGGGACGTTTCTGTGGGAAGACAGTGTTTACAACCCTCCAGCCAATCGCAGAGCGGGCGGTGGCGTGTCGCAAACGGGGCCGGGCGAACGTGTCAGCTGCGTGACGTCACTCCCTCGGCAATTTGAAAGCACTTTTCTTCACTCACTCATTCAAACACGTAAGCTTCTGTGAGTGAGTGAGTGAGTGAGTGAGTGAGTGAGTGAGTGAGTGAGTGAGTGAGTGTGAAAAAAAAAAAAAACCTCCTTGTCAAGAAGACCCAAATCAAAGTTTTTTTGTCAAAAAGTTGGCCAGTACTAGCTCTGGTTGAGAATTTTATCAATTAAACTAGAATGGAAACACAAAATGTTTTGTAATTTTTTTGTTCTCATTTCCTTTTTGGCCCTGAGCAGAGGTTCTGATACTAGTTTATATTGCCTTGCTGTTTTGTACACATACCATTTTTTTTCTTCTGAATTTGGAATAGGCGCTCCATCTTTGAAATAGCATTTTGTTACATTATTCCTCGTCAGTTAAGAAAATTCCCATTTCTTGGTTTTCTTGTGATGCAATTTCATAGAACCACTTAAAAATCCTTGACGCAAGTCTTTCTTGTGGTTGCACTTTCGTGGATGCAGTATTCATCTTCGTAAAATGGCCTCAGGGAACATTAGGCGGCAGCAGCCTTTGCCATCAATTTTAATTTCGAAATTACATCATTTGAATAAATCAAAATTTTTCTTTACAAAGGAGAGAGACCGATGTATTATTCCTATTCGTCCTCCTAGTGTGAAAGAAGGGAGGGCGGGAGACCTGCAGGTGATTCTGAGATTGTGAGATTCTAACATACAGTATGCCGTGACTTCCTCCTATTTCCTGGCTCTGAGTGATTTCTTCACTTTTGCTGCCAAATATAGGCTCTCCTCCACTAGGCTTAACAAAGTGGGTTACTAGAGCAGCAAGTAATTAGCTCGTAGCCAAACATGCTAATGTTCATGGCAGAAAAACTGCAACGCAAAGTGATCATTCGGGACGGGATTGATATTTTTGGACGACAGATGAAAAGCGGGTGACAGAATATGCGAGTGTGATTCTCAGGTTATTATTTCATTTTAGGAACTACAGGGACTACCTCTCTGCTACTTATTGCTGCTAACCTAGAGCAAGATGCTAATGTGGAAATCTTCACTTCGGTGCGCCTTTTTATCTGAATGTTTTATTTCACCATTTCATACATTTATAATATTGGCGCTGAAAGTACATCCTTGATAGGAAATGACTGAATCATTAATTCATTGATGCCTTGAGAGACTAATTTTATTCACAATGTGATCACACGTAACGCATAACTCATATCTCAAAGTAAAATAAAAAACGTTCTAAAAAAAAAGCAATAAAACAGAAAAAAAAGTGTATCTTCTGAGAATAAAGTGAACATTTTAAAGGGAAAGTCAACCCCCCCAAAAAGTATTGACAATTACATGTTCTATGCAACCCCATAAGTGTAAATAGTCTACGGTATTTTGGTTAACATTGCATTAGTGGAAGGGTGCGACAAATTTGCCACTTGCTGTCTAGTGAAAATGACATCATAGTGTTTCAGGTCTCAGGTATCAATCACAGCTCAGCTTCAGAAAACAGGTGAGCTTTGATTGGTCATTGCCTGAGCCCTGAGCAACTGTGATGTCATCTTCAGTCGACAGCAAGTGGCAAAATGGCCGCCACCTGAGATGGATAAAAATGGCTTGATTTTGCTACATAACTCATATTTCACAAATGTAATATTAATCAGAATGTCAGGTTTAGACTAGTGACGTCGCATATAACATATTATTGTCAAGAACTGTTTAAGGTTGAGTTTCCCTTTAAGAATTCAGGTCATAATTTGGGAAGTTTGTAATTTCTGTGTTCTCGTTGGCTTGCTGGGACTCTCAGCTAAACCTGGAACTGTATCAAGCAACATTTTTTTTCCGAACAAAGGAGTTTAAGTTGGATTTTCTATGTCTAGTGTGGAGCATTGTGTCCATCTTTTTGCACTGCTACTGGTTTTATTTTGAGAGGTGACTCCTTCCTTTTGTTTTATTACCATGCTTGTTGACTTGAACC
This sequence comes from Festucalex cinctus, assembly GCF_051991245.1. NCBI lineage: Eukaryota > Metazoa > Chordata > Actinopteri > Syngnathiformes > Syngnathidae > Festucalex > Festucalex cinctus. The sequence goes on along the minus strand of NC_135411.1, from coordinate 21,503,831 downwards.
TGAATCAAATCCAACACTGAACAACTTCATGTGAACGAAGGATTTTGGTTTGGATCCTCTATAAATGGTATGATGCATTATTTGAGACTGTTTGAGATGCCCTGCCTTTATTTTGATAGGCTCATACTTCCTGTTTAATTCCCTTAATAGGAGTCTTAGCTAGGGCTGCTAATGTCCAATTTTTTTGTTAGTGAAGGCACTTTGAATTGTATCTAATATGACTGATGCAGTGCATTTAAGTCCAGACATTTGTGTGTTTATTTTGGTAACGTTCTTCTTCCTGCTGATAATACTCTGTTGGAGGTGATGCTTCCCAACTTGTTGAAAACAATTATCATCATCTGTGAATGTTGTGGAGTGAGATTTTTTATTTCCCAGTTGTCTCAAATGCGCACCACCGGCAGCATGGACCTTACAGATGAGGTCGGTGATATGTAATGAAAGACAAAAAAAATCCCCGATAATCATCAAGTGACTATGATGAGAAGGTGCAAAATAGCTAGCGGTGTTGCAAAGATTATACTCCATCTATAGGTCCTGCTGATTTTATCTCCCGACTATCGTCAGCTTGGGCGATCCTATAGGTTGCTTCCAATCAGATCATGGCGGTCGTGGCTCATTTTAAGCGCCGGGTACCCCCCATGTGTCGCTACGCCTCACAGCACCGGCATAAATTCAGCGGGAAAGTGGAAGATGAGGCTGATTGAAATCGTGATGTATTCTCTTTATAGAAGGTCGGCACGGTCACGGGTCCACCCGCTAACGTGGCCAAACAGCAGCTCGGCGCTCAAAAAAGCCAGCTCATTAAAGGTATGAGTAATATGTAAATGACGGGGGCTGATGGCGGGAACATAAAAAATGAGAGAGTAATAATTTATAAGTTAATATCCACCTACCTCGCTTGATGTATGCCTTCGTTCTTCATCTTTGATAGTCGATGTCTAAGCTGGTTGAAGAAGCTTGACATTGCAATTGATTTGCCTTTTACCCTTTCCCATTGTGCCCTTTCCTTCTCCTGTTCTACTGTTTTTGATCACAAGTGGCAGCTAGTTAGCTAGTAGCTAATGTGAGAAGCTAAAGTAGCCATTGTAGTCAATGCCCTTTCTTGTCAAACATTACAAACAGATGAACTAAAATGCACCACACTCACAGAAGGTTTAAATTAAAGCTAGATAAATGAAGATTCACTTCCTTTCTCGCAAAAAGTTGGTTGACAACAGTGACTGAATCTTACCAAGCCAGCAAAAGTGGGAATAAAAACAGGAAGCAGAACCCTACCAAAACAAAACCAGTAGCAACACAAAAAGATGAATCGAATGTACCACACCAATCACAGAAGATCTGAATCAAAGTCCCATTCTCACAAAAAGTCGGTTGACAGCTGTATTGGTAAGAAAACAGAAAACTGGAAAAACTACCCAAACAGAACCAGTAGTAGCACAAACATGAATCCAAAAGCCGGACACTGCTCAGAAAAAATCCAAACTGAAGTCTATGTTCACAAAAAAAAATTGGTTGACACAGACTTGAGCTGAGAGTCCAATTCTACGGAAAAACAAAGTAGAAACTTGCCAAAATGAAACCAGAATTAGCACAAACAGATGGACTTAAATGACCTAATGAAAATTGTTCACAAAAAGTTGTTTGATTTCGGCATCCTCTTACTTTTAATGACTCAGTGTTGCGCATTAGCACTCAACAGTCCTGTCAGCGTTTCCGTGGTAAACAGAACTACAGCATTTGCTTATTATATTCCCACAATAACCGGCAGCGTTGTGTCGTCCCTGCCGCATTAGCTGCTGTTTACTGTGCAAAGAGGGAGATTAGAATCCGCCGGGAGCAACATGGGCCGGCGAGGGCGTCTATTCATTAAGCCCGTAATTGCTAATTGAGTGTCGGAATGTTTCCACCATGCATTAGCCGAGTCATTGCGCTTTTAGCAAGGGAACGGAAACAAATGGATAATGGAAAGGCGGTCTTATTATAAGGGCACTGTTTCTGTTTTAAACATAATGTACATTTAAAGCCGTGTCTGAAAAGACACAGTAACTGCCATTTCCATGAAGCGCCTATTTTTGGTTCATTTTTCCGACAGATTTTGTGAATATTCAATTTACTGTGAATATTATATATTCAGGCCCTGGAAAGCCTTCGCTCTATGTAAAAGCAAAGTCCATATAATAGACCCACAAAAAATCTCAAGCACATACAGCCATGAAAAAAAACAAACAAGAGACTGCAATGTTTTCTTCAATTTCTTGTTCATTTTAAATGTCTAGTCAGTGTCACTGAAAGTGTATCAAGTGAATGACACAAAAGAAATGATAGAATACCTTAATTAAAGCTCCATTTTTGGAAGTACAAGCTTTTTATGTCGGTTATTTTCAAGAAAATGTTTGGAAAATGTCTTGATCAAGTGATGTAGTGATGATTTAGTTAACTCAATTTTGTGTTACCAGTTCAAGCATTTTTATTAAGTTGGTCAACAATTCAATTTGTAATCTTAAATTGATTCAATAATTCTCTTTTTACAGTGTATGGCTTTTGTAAAAAATAAAATAAAAAATGAAATAGAATCTGCCGCCGAAGCCAGTTTTGCTTCGCAACATGAAATTTAATATGAGTGCCTATCATGAGTAGACACACAAAGAAGTCACTCGATTCCATGCCTGAAAAGACAGAAAATCTGCCATTTTGGTTGGAACTAAGTCACCATTTCATGGTGATTTGAGGAACAAGTATGTTTAAATGAATGGATGTTTTTTTGTTTTTTTTTTGGCTCCACATACAACACAGAAATACACACAAATACTCCAACAAATAAATTAAGCGAAAAAGGTATAGGCTGAAGCACCAGGCTCATTATTGCCTCCCTATCCTATATAGTCCCATGAGTTAGATAAAATTACAACAAAAAATAAATAACTACTACACTCAAATTATAATTCCTAAATGTTTGACATTTTACCAATGTCACTATAAGCATTAGTTATTGTACATTTAATTTTTTTCTGAAATCCCAACAGAGTAGTACAGCTTCAACGCATCACCAAGTCCATTTCACAATTTTACACCCAAAACTGAAACACATTTGCATTTTTTATCTTGGTCCTCACTTTACATATTCCAAACATAAATAAACCCCTTAAATTATTGTTTCCTTCACTTAAAGACATTCTGAATACAAACAGGCAGGCTATTTACTGCACAGAAATATTTCCATCCATCCATCCATTTTCTTGACCGCTTATTCCTCACAAGGGTCGCGGGGGGTGCTGGCGCCTATCTCAGCTGGCTCTGGGCAGTAGGCGGGGCACACCCTGGACTGGTTGCCATGCAGCCAATCACAGGGCACACAGAGACAAACAACCAAAATATTTCCAGTGTTTTCAAATACACGATATCCAGGGGTCATTCAGATGAAATTGGGCTAGAAGTCGGCCATTTGGGTTAGAAGATGATGAAGTTTGAAGTTCTTTCCCTACTAGGGAAATCAGCCAAAAAAATCCCCAGTCGGAAGTAGGTATCCTCGGGAGATGGCTGAAGTTTTTTTTTTTTCTCTCTCTCTATTAGGCCTTCTAATATAGGCATGGCGTCAAAGATGGATGATTATTTCATTTCAAGGATTGGCCATGAAAAAGGGGGTTAAAGGGATACTTTTTCAACAGTAAGAAGATAATATTTTGCCTATAATTAATGTGATGACTTCATTATATTTTTAATGAACAATTAGTACGCATCCATCCATTTTCTTAACTGCTTACTCCTCACGCGGAGGTGCTGGAGCCTATCCCAGCTGTCTTCGGGCAGAGGCAGGGTAAACCCGGAACTGGTTGCCAGACAATTGCAGACAATTAGTACCTTTGAAAACATTTTTTTTTCCCACTTGCTGTCAACTGAAGATGACATCGCCTGTGCTGAGGAAACAGGTAACGACCAGTCATGGCTTAGTTTGCTGACCAAACCCAGAAAACAGGTGAACCGTGATTCATTGTTACCTACTTCCTCAGCACAGGTGATGTCATCTTCAGTTAACAGCAAGTGGTAAAATTAGTTTTTAAAGGTATTAATTGTACATGAAAAATAATGGAGTTGTCAAATTAATTTTGGATAAAATACTAACTTTTTAATTTTTACTGCTGAAAACGGCTCAATGAGTCAAGTATTGCTTCAAAAGTATTAGTTCCACCAGTCGGGGGAAAAAAAAAATCATAGACACTTCTATCATAACAGGACACATCAAAAAGTCTCAAGGACCCATCCGGGGAATTGATAAAGGAAGTTGGCTACTTTGGTTTGAGGCAGCCATTGTGGTCGAATTCCAAAACTCCGACTATAGGGAATTCACTCAAATTTTGAGTTCCAAACAGATGCATGTATCCTAGACAGACGAAGTAGCCTATATGTCAAAGTTTGACTATTTACTGTATTCACCATGAAAAACAGTACAAAAATGACCCTATCCCCCACTTCCCCAGAAGACCAATTTGGCCAATTGACAAGAAATTGGCATGCCAATCAAAAAAGGATACATGAAAATCTATGGACCCATGCTTGAAATTGGACATAAAGTCAGCCATTTTGGTTTAACAGAGCTATTTGTAGCAAATATTTAGAGAATTTCTTACTAAGGAATTTGGCCAAATGAGCCTCAGTCGGGATCTTAGACAAACGGCGATGCTAAAGTTGCTGAGCTTTTTTCCCTGAGGCCATCAAATGTGGGTGGAGAATGGCATCAAAGTTTGATGATCATTTCGAGGATTCATCACCGCTTGTAAGCTTGAATTCAGGACGTAAGTCCCCCACCCTGCTTTGATCCATTATGCTCAATGATTACATTTCATTTAGCGCTAATGTAGCTTAACTCCCCAATCCATTGTTTAATTTTGACTTAATGCGTGTTGATCAGTTTCACTCCCTTGCCTTTGTGCGTAAGGTCATGAATTATATGCAGCCGGCACGAAGGACCGGCGCTTTTAATCACTATCGTCCGCTTTTATGTAATTTGCTGCAGCGTTTTTTTTTTCTTCTTTTTTTTATTTTTTATTTCTTCCCCGCATTTTATGACACGTCAGTGCATAAAAGCAGAGTGAGCGGACTTGCGCCGTGCTGTAGCTTTTAAATTAAGACAGTAAAAAAATTTAATTAGATTTGAGTTCACACTTAGTCCCTAATGTGTTTGGCTGTCATTCAAAGTAATTAAAAAAAAAAAGAAAAAAAAAAAAGAAAGATGATTATAGCCACATATCCGCAGTCTGTGGCGCTTTGATTCTTTACACTTGTCTGTCACTGCGGTTTGATGATAGCGCAAGTGACATGTTTAATGTGTCACAGCAGACAGCTCATAAAGACGTCGGCAAATTAAACGTAACCTTATTTCACACTAATGATGACAGCGCAGGTGAGACTCTTTGCTTTGGCGCGTCATTAAGCACGCCGTATGTCGCAAGATGACCCTAAAATAACAACTTAGTGGTCGTATTAAGGAGAGAAGTCTCTCTGTCGTTGCCACATCAGATGACCTTTGTTAGTGGTCTTTGGCAGGGGTTTTAAAAAGTCGACTTTTACCAAAGATTACATTTGTAATAGGGCTGCACGATATTGGAAAAACATGCGATATGCGATATACTTGCTGAACATAGCGATATCGATATTATTGCGATATTTAACATTTAACAAAATCTGGACTTTTTTTTTGGACCGTTGTGTGACAATAAACTAACTCTTTTTTTTTTTTGTCCTTTATCTACTTTATTTACTTTTTCCATGATATTTTGACATTTCAACTTGCCACATTGCATTTTTACTTGCAAAATTTTGACGTCTTCATGCAATATTATCATCACTTTATTCTCTGAAAATTAGAACTTTTTTACATTAAAATGCTTGTCGAATAGTTATATTTTATTATCATAACATTACTAGTTTCATCTTGTAAAATTAGCATTTTGTTGTTACTTTTGACTGGTTAAATTGAAGAGGAAATGCTATTCTTTGATTGTAGCTGAATTACTGTATTATACTGCCTCTCGGTGGCCATGGGTGGCACAAAAGAAGGAGCAGCACAATTAAATTGAATTGTGGAATTAAATTAGGATGCACAAGCTGTTTAATTATTTACATTTCTATTTAATTATGTCATTGTGCTATGATTTCTTTCAAGAACAGTTCGATAGAGTGCTGTATTTCCGAAACAAAACAAACATTTTCTCTTTATGGGATGATTTGACAGATGATTTGAGATACAAGTGTGTTGACTTAGGTTAGGTGGTCATGCAATATTTTAAACTTGTAACTCAAGGCACCACTAACATGCCTGCATGCCTTTTTTCCTCTCACGCCTTTGCTCGCTGGGTTGTTTTCCACCACAGTTTGCCAGCATTTTCTGTATGCCGCATACTTTTTCTTCTTTCTTCTCAAACAGGCTTTGAGGATCTCAGAGACTCATGAATATGGCAAAAGGATTTGCTTTTGATGTGTTTTTCCTTATTTTCTCTCAATGAGCTTGAAGAAGTAGAAACTTTCTGCTGCCATTATTTGAAGGCACGATAAAAAGAGCGCTGGACAAATGGAGAGTAGAGGGTTTAAACGCACGCAGGCTCTTCATTAGGTGCCATTGCACAGATATTTAATTAAAGAAATTCTGCCTTTGATTCAATAAAATGCTGCTTTAAAAAAAATACTTATTTTTTTGCATAATATTACACTTTTTGATCATAAAATTACAAGTATATGTCTTGACACACTGACATTTTATATCGTCAATCCTAAAAAATCAATGACCATATAATAATTTAACATTACATTTTAATCTTAGAATATTATTTGTATAAAATTTCAATTTTTATTAATTTGTTCTGACTTGTGATTTTTTTGGGTCAAATTTTAGGATATTAATGTAATATTTTGACTTAATTAGACAATGAGAAGCCCCCCCCCCCCCCCCCCTCAATATTTTAATTGTGTCATAAAATAAAACTACTGGTAAATATTGTAAAAGCACAATTTTACTCTTCTTCTTCTTCTTGTGTGTCACCCGATTCAGGCTTCAATGAACAATGACCAATTTGTGCGTTGACGCCAATTTTCCCGATCTCGGGCAGCGTCCCATAATTTTTGTTTTGACCTGAATTGCTGGAAATTTTGGAAAAACATTTTACTCTGCCCGTCTAGTGCTCTCAATCCTACGGAGTCCCTCTGGTGTCAGGGTCTGACTTTTTATTTTTATTTTTTTTGCTAATCTGTGCCCACAATTTAGCAATCTGTACCCACAGTTTAGCAATCTGTACCCACAGTTTAGTAAACTGTACCCACAGTATAGTAAACCAAAAAAAATAATAATAATAATTAAAACCCTGACACCAGAGGGGGCTCCGTATGATCCTGCAATCCTTCCAATGACAATCAACTCTTCTAATTTTCCTCTTCGAATAAAGTGTCCCAGGAATTGAAGTTGTCACCTCCTTGGTGACTATCACAGGATCTTCTCTGTATTCGTCGATAGAACCACATTTCTGCCGCTTGTATGTTGCGTGTTTCCGTGTGAGAGTCCAAGCTTCGGCTTTGAACCAATAAGATTGATTTTATTGAATGCATATATCTTTGGTCATACCGTTTCTTCTTCTGTTCTCTTTCTTGCTTCTGCCATCTGCTGTAATTGCGGTTCCAAGGTAAGTAAATGAAGAAACTTGCTCCGTGATTTCGATGCCTGCGGTAAGGATAAATTTGGGTTCCGGTACTGACTTGACATAACATAACCTTTGTCTTGTTACAGTTGATGCCTAAGCTCTTGCTTTTGCCAGTTTCAAAGACACATGCACCTTCTTGTGACATAGTTATAAAGACCGTATCATCTGCGTATTGGATATTTGCGTTCCGTTGACAACGATGAACGATGCCTTCAGAGATGTCCTCAAGACTTCGGAGAATAAATTCACCATAGAGATAATAGAAGTCTGGAGATATTTCACAGGTGACTCATCGTAAAATTCTGATCCACTTGGTTAACGTTTTGTCTGGAAGACTCATTGCTGCTATCTGGTTTAGGTAAAGATTTCTGATTATTCTTAAGACCTTTGTCATCAATTAATTCCAATGTCTGTTTTTGAGTAGCTCTTTGTGCCTCACATTATCTAAACCTTTTTTTTTTTTCCATAATTGCTAAAAGTTCTGTGTAGGTCTGATGGACTTGTATGGCTCTTTTGCCAAGCATTCTGAGGGCAAAGAGTGTGTTTCTTGTACCTCTGGCTTTTAGTCCAGAATTTCTGTTATAATCTTACGTTGGATCCTTTGTAAGACGATCTTCAAAAATATCTTGAGAATATGGCTCATTAGGCGAATTGGTCGACGGTTACTGCAGTCCAGGGTTCCTGGTACTTTCGGTATTGCTATGAATATGGATCTCAACATGTCTTGTAAGAGCTTGTCAGTTTCATAGATTTCGTCTATAATGGACAAAAGACAAAAGCAGGTCCATGCCACACATCATTTCGACTGGGATTTCAACCGGCCCAGCTGCTTTCCCTTTTTTTCATATTCCTTAGGGCCCAGCAAACCTCATCATTAAGAATTCTTGATCCGGTTTCTATTGTCTGAGGAATTAAATGCTCTTGTTCCTGTTCATCATTGAAAAGTTCTTGGAGGTATTTTGTCCATCTTTGTGTGCATCTTCCGTTTTTTTTTTTTTTTGCAAAACTGTTCCATTGGCGGCTTTTATGTAGTTTGATGATGCTGGGATCTTTTCCCAGTACTCTTTGTGATTTTCCGGAACATTTCTTTGGGGTTTGACACTTGACGCTCAACTTTTTCGCACTCATGTTCACACCATTCTTCCTTGGCTTTGATGCACTTTCTTCTAGATTATATTGCACTTTGTCTTGTTTCACCAGCCTGCGTTGTTCGAACAACCCTTTTATCTCCTTCGCTATCCATGGAGACATCCAAGCAACCCGGGGATCAAGAATAGGAAGATGTTGCTTGGCTACATTTATGGTAGTAGTTAAAATATTGAGCCATATGTGTTTCTTCCTCTGGCATGATTTCAAGGATGGTGTTTTTGAAATTCTCTCTGACTGTCGAATCGTTTAAGGCATTGAGATTATATTTCACCTGTGGCTTGGGTTTATGGATTTTCTTTAGAAATAGCTGGACGTGCATTATAACAGTGGTCTGTGTGTGGTCTGAGTTTGCATCAGCCCCAGGGTCAAACCTTGAGTTTTTCACTGCGTTTCTAAAGTGCTGTTTGGCAATGAAGTCAATCTTATTTTGTACTCCATCTCCACGGCTAATCCGGGTGTATCTTTGTCTTGGGTGAGTCTGCAACCATGTGTTTGTGATCATCGTTTCTGCACCAGTCGACCAGTTTTTCCTCTTTCGTTTAATTTGTTCAATCCGTGGCGTCCTGCAATCTTATCGTTTTTTTTGTTTTTTTGTTTTTTCGATCCGACTTTGGCATTCCAGTCACCAATGACGATGTTGATTTCGTTCAACTTGCAGCTAGAGTAGACCTTCAACTTCTTTGTAAAAGCTATCAATGGTCTGATCATCTGCCTTTGCTGTGGGCGTAGAAATAACAATTGTTTGTTTTGAATGGACTGTAACCATCATTACCTGCTCTGATTTTGGCCTGAACGAGAGGACGGAGCTCCCAAAATAATTGTCAAGAATCAAGGCGAACCCTTGCTAGTGTTCTGTGCCTCTTGATTCAAAAATGCATTTGTCTTCCTTGTAGAACTCGCCTGCATTAGGCCATCGTACTTCACAAAGGCCTAAGCATTGGATTTTCATTTGGTTAATTTCATATATTCCATTATCCATCTTTGAAACCGCTTGAAACAGTGTACGCATGTTCCAAGCACATATCTTAGATACTTTGGAATGGAGTTGTTTTGCTGTGTTTGGGGTCGTGGTCGTGTATGACGGTCCCGGAAGCCCCACAATAGTCGCCCGATGCTGCTGCAACTCCCGTTACCATGTGCAGCATCCTGGCTTCTAATGTCAGTGATCCCGTTTTTGCAGTTATTTGTATGTTGCTGATTTTGCATGTTCAAAGTTGACTGGATTCAATAGTGGAGTAGAGTCGCCCTATTTCATCTTTCTCCATGGAAAAAAGGTTAGTTACACCACAACCCAGCTGGCTGCTGGACTATGTCGCATTAAGGGACACCACATGGATGTCGTTCTTGCTTTGTATTCCTTTACTATCGTATTTCAACTTGTATCTTTTCATTTGACCACTGATTATATGGGGTTTCCCTAGGCAATCTGCCTTTCATGTTTGTCTCCGCTTTCTGTGTATTTAACTGGCGACCAGTCCCAGCTAAATGGTAAATGGCACTTCATTTATATAGCGCTTTCCCACCTAACAAGGCCACCTACTGATGACACAGCATCAGGAGCATCACTGCTCCCGACCCTATTGAGGTTGTGTCAGTGGTAATAGACCCTATGCATAAAATTAGGACCTTTTCACATAAATTTTACTTTATTATCAAAACATTTTTTTTCTGAACCGCTTGCTCCAATTTCCTGTCAAAAACAAACAAACAAACAAACTTTTCTTGATATTTATATTTTCTCTTCGTAAAACTACATTTTTCCTTTAAGAATAAATTTACAATAAAAAAAAAATTCTATTACTGTTCCCCTCTAAAATCATGTTTTTGCACATCATTCTAATGTTATCATCATAAAATTAAACGTTTTTTCCGCAAAGACTTCAATGTGACAATCATTATCCTGTTCCGAATTGCTTGTATTGGATCTCATTGAATAGTGTACATTATGAGGTGGCTGATGAGTGTAGCATGCATTAATGTATTTTGAAGCTAGTGAAAAACTGACGACAAAAGGCTTGACAGCTTGAAAGGCTTGTTAGATGCCTCCTAAATGTCTCATGAGCCCACCCGGCGTAAACACATGGGACAAAGATCACATCTTTTGAATCCTTGCCATCGGGCTTGTGGGGGAACTGAGCGTGAGTTAAAAAGGAAAAATAATAATGTTAAAAACTGCCAACATTTCTGACCCAGACAGGAAACTTTATGTTTGTCGGGTGATTCTTATTTGGAAGCCACTTTAATTTTATGTAGCACGTATATTTCAGAGCAAGCATAGCCTGTTAGAACAGATGGAATTTACAATGAATAAAGCAGCACTTGTAGGATGATTAAAGAGAAAATAACACTCAACTCTGCCTCGGGCTTTTTATGCTGCTCCTGCTGCTCTTGGTAGTGGTGGAGAGCAGGCAGAGGATGGAGATGGAATGTTTTGGGTGGGGGGGTGAGAAGATTGTAAACCTGCAGGGAAATAAACGAGAGTGAGAACACAGCCACAGGAAGGACGGATACACCAACAGGAAGTGAACGTGGAAGAAAATATGGAGTTTTTAATCCACCTTCTATACTCTTCTTGCAAAATTTTCTGCGAAATCGTCAAGTATGTCTGGGATTTTATTGAGCAGATGGATGGATGGATGGATGGATGGATGGATAGATAGATAGATAGATAGATGGATAGATGGATAGATGGATAGATGGATAGATGGATAGATGGATAGATAGATAGATAGATAGATAGATAGATAGATAGATAGATAGATAGATAGATAGATAGATAGATAGATGGATGGATGGATGGATGGATGGATGGATGATGTGTTCTTGCGCTGGCCATTGTCCCCTACAGCTATGATTCTTTCATTAGCCCACGATGCATTGTTTTACAATCATTGTTCTTCAAATATTGTTCTTCTGGAATGAACTGGGCAAGTTTGTTCTAAAAAAATTTTTACAAAAACCGATATACTCAATAAGAAATCATGTATACAAAAGTATTACTAATTCCAATTAGTGTACATACAAGATAATTGGGCATACATGTACATTTCTTCACACGTTCTTCTTTTCAGCTGCTAATTAACTAGCAGAGGCCTGCTCTGTAACCCCTTTGTGCTCAGCATGGGCTTCAATTCAGCAGCTCCCGGCTTTGTCCAATTAAGTCTGCTTAAATGTGCTCATGCTTGCATAATCAACCGTCTAATGACCTCAGCGCTCGCAACTACGGGCTTTGTCGGACTTTTTGCTCTCGCAAAGTTTTAGGTTAATCAACTCAACAAAGCTGCAGTTGTCCTCCATTTTGTGTGTGCGTGCGTGCGTGCACAGGGTGTGTGTGGTTTTAATGTAAGATTGTGTGGTATCCTGAAGGGAAATCTACTGTAGAGAATATTGCCAGGTTGAAAGGGAATCTGTACATTCAGCATGCTCCACTGGGAAATATATTCGTGTTACCTATAGGTATCACATCTTACCATCCTTCTAGGGTTCTTACGTTTCAATCCAGATTCCTGTCGGTGTTTGTTGGGATAAATAAATCATTGGCATGTTGAGCTGACTTGCATTTTTCTTGGAAAGAACAGAGGGAATCCTTTGTACATCCACATTAGCCATCCGTTGTGTTGTTACTGACAATATATACACTGATGCTAACAAGAAGTTAAACTTCACTTACTTTGGGTCACTGATATTTTGCACCTGCTTGCTTACTTGAAGTGCTGATTGGACAAATAGTTTGAGGGATAGTAGTTAGATCCTGGAGGTTGGTTATATGGATGGATGGATGGATGGATGGATGGATGGTAGATGTGTAATTGGATAGCTAGATCAATGGATAGAAGGAAGGATAGAAGAAGAAGAGTTTTTGTGTTTTATTTTGAGCATTAAGACTATTGAAGAGTGACTGTGCTGTTTTTTTGTCAAAATTAAAGGAAATATATTTGTTTAAAAATATCTTTTAATATATTTTTTTCATTTGTCAAAATGTACTACTGGTATCGGCAGTTGGTATCGGTGTCGGTGAGTACTGAGGGTCTGAATATCAGTATCGGTATCGGTCTGAAAAAAGTGGTATCAAATATCCCTAATTTTTAGGTTGCCTGGATGGTTGGATGTTATCTAGATAATGAATAGATGATGAAAGACGGGACAGATGAAATGAGGTTGAATAGTCTGATGGATGTATGAACTGATTGGAAGAAGGTTAAATGGAATGTAGGAGGCTCCAGTACCAGTATCCTCAACAGCTTAAGATGGATGGATGGATGGATGGATGGATGGATGGATGGATGGATGGATGGATGGATGGATGGATGGATGGATGGATGGTTCAAAGTGTGGATGGTTCGAAGGGTGCATGGAAGTATAAAGAAGTTGGATGGATCGTTCAAATAGATGGATGAGTGAATGAAAGGAAATAAAGGAGAGCGAATGAATAAAAGCATGGATAAATGGAAGGATAATTGGATGATTGTGTGAAGGAATGCTAGATGGATGAATGGTAAGATAGTTGAATGGAGGATGGTGTGAAGAATGAATGGATGCAAGGATTGGTGAGTGCAAAAATGGAAGGATAGATGGATGGAATAACAGAAGAATAAATAATTGATGACCAGATGATCATTGATGATCAGAAGGATATGTGGATGCATTGTTGAAAGAATGGATAATTGGTTGGTTTGAAGGACAGATTGACGTGGTTGCATAGATGGATGAATACTGAATTAGATGTAATAGTGTTCTAGTAGATTGGATTGATGGTTGTTTACATGTGTTGAATGAAGTCTATTGTCATCGTTGTCCTTTGCTGTCAATTACGACGACGCAAACTGTTCACGCTCATATGCTCTTCACCATGAATATTAATGATCCACGAATGTGGGTATAAACTCTGCGAGACCCCAAAACTTCTTCTTTCCTCTTGTTACAATCAGACCTGCTGATCCCCTAGGCGGCTTGGGGCATGATGGGAACAAACGCGTCGTGCTGCAGGGAGGCTGTAAACACGCCATGAAGCACTGTTAACACGTAGAAAGCATTACCTGCCGCAGGGCTCACTCAGTGCAGGTGATTTGTCTGACTGACGTGCACCTCCAGGAAAACTTGTTCAAATGTCCCAGTATATCTTTTTTTTTTTTTTTTTTAAACCAAGATAGTTCACACCTCATACAGGAAGCACATAGGGCGTGACAACAAGTGTGAAAATGTGTTATATCTCCATATGAGGTCTATCACTTAGAGATGTGTGTACATCTGTCATCCTGAAAAATGAATAGAGTGCTCCCCTGCCTATTCACAAATTCACATGTTCACAGATAGCCTTCCTCTGTTATTCACTAACAAAATCAGTCACTGTTTTGCGCTTTTGTGAAACTACTATACATAAGATGGCGCCAAAGGCCAGCCTGACTTAAAAATAGTGCTTTGCTGCCTTCTTGTCAAGTCAAGTTTATTTATGTAGGCCTTAATCACAAAAGAGTCTCAAAGGGCTTCACATGCCCACAGTTGACAAATATTAACAAAATCCCATGGTTGAACCACAGGAGGACAAGGAAAAACTTTAAAGGTCCCCTCATATGAAATGTTCACTTTTGGGGGGTGGGCGGGTTTGGTCATAAATATGCCTTACTACAGCCTGACAAAGTCCACAAGTTGTAAGATAAACGATCCACGTTTCCCCTTTCTATGGCCGTTTGTATCAAAGTAGGTCAAATAGCACTTTCAAATGGGCTGTTTTAGCAGGTCGGTGTTACACGTCACTAACCCCACCTTTTTCGGCTTTCCACGTCACTAGCTTAGCGCGAACTCCACCCTCACAATTTTCAACCCCTCCCGCCTCCGAGATTTCCAACCCGCAACAAACAGCAGCAGTGGCAGGAGGACAGCTTGGCAACTAAACAACCCTATAGGAACTGCTCTGAACCGGATTGTACAGAAGACAACAAAAGCATTTTTCTTTTGCCACAGAAAGTCTTGTGGTTGGACTGTGTTTATGCATTAAATATGCCCAAGCAACTCCCAAAACGTGTTAGTTCCCGCGAGTGGGGTGGCCGATTTCGCGGTCCTGTATCTGTGGCCCAGATGGTCGTGAAGGGCCGCCACCGACGCCGATGGAAAGCCGAGGTCGACCCGGTTCCGGGGATGTGTTCACTTTCCCCGTAGGACTTATGATTCGACCGGTACGGGGGTGTCAAACCCAGTCGCTGTAACCGGAAAATGTGCATCGAGGAGCGTTAGCAGCCATGACAGTTTGTGCCAAACATTTTACCGACGACTGCTTCAGGAATTTGGGACAATACAAACGTGGATTAGCAGAACATCTTTCACTTACCCCGGGATCGGTACCAACTATTGAAAGTAAAGCATGAAAAAGCATTTCCAATATTCCTTCAGGACTTGAAGTTTAGGTGCAGACGTGAAGAGTGTTTGTAAACAGGAGCACACGGAAAAGATGAGACTTGGCCACGCCCAACTCATTTTGTAGTCAAAAACACACGGAAGTCTGGCGAGCCTTGGCCACGCCCACCAAAATCCGCTCGTTTGATGCTAGGCTAACAGTAGACCTTCCTAGTGGAGACTGCAACTCTACAACAAGGTACAATTTCGTGAACATTTCTTTTAATGCAGTATTATGGCGTCCAGGGGATGGTTGGTGTCATTGGTGCAAAGCTCAGGAGATCTTAAAAAAAAAAACATGAGGGGAAAAATGAGTAACCATGAGAAGGGACCGCAAGTGTGGTAATTCCCCTTCCAGGATGATCAGGCTGCAATGGCTGCCGACAGGCAACAATTTACATAGTTTGTGATACTAAACAATATTGACTAGAATAGTGTGAAAGTCCATTTAAAAAGTTGAAGCACTGCAAGAAGACGTCGTCATCCAAATCCAGCCTGGTAGGTCGGGGCAGCTATTTCCATCCCGGTCAACCAGTGCAGAAACCGTAAAGCAGTAAAAGAAAGTAGCGGCAGTCACCAGGAGCACATCATTCAGCCAAATGCAAGAGTATAAAAATGAGTCTTAAGGCGCAATTTAATAACCTTTCTCTCGCAAGATGAATTCTCGCGGTATTTGTAAGTTAACAAACCCTGGAGAATAAATCTTCTACCGCTCCCGCTGATATCCGCCGTTCCGAACCACTGGTAGTTTGGACCAATCATAGAGCGACATTGTGTTTGGGGGCGGGATATGCAGCTGTGACGAAACCAGGAAGCCAGCGCCGACGCCGGGGCTAAAAAACAGACCTAACATGGACGAATGGACGCTACAATTCATTCTGTTCTTACAGAATGACCCACCGTTTCATTGTTGAATGTTGAACAGCGAGGTACGTTTCGTGCATTTCTAGCTGGTAAGATGTTCGTGCTTTTCCCCGCTTCGGCAAGGACGAAATTTTCACCCGTGGCCATGATTGGTTAAAACAAACGTGTAGAATGTCGTGTCGTTCAATCAGCTCGAATTATTGTACAGAATTCCCAAGCAAATTACCAGTGGCGAAGTACCAGATGGATATTGCGGAGAAACTCACTTGAGTGAAGCGCATAGCCATCTGGCTATTGCCAGGTTAGCGATTTAAACATTTCTACAGAGGTTCCCAAGGAACCACTGTATAAATTTTTAAAGTTCAATTTTGTGTGAATTTTCCATATTTACCATATTTAATTTTAAAAAATCAGCAAAATAAAAGCCTTCCTCAAATAGACACTTTCCCATCAAGGAGGGTGGGGGGTGGGGGGCACATAGAGTAACCATATCAGTCCATAGTTGTCACACGCGGCTCTTGAAGATATCCATTGGTGTTCTGTTATTAACCAAAATAGTAGCACAATGTGAACCATACAAACTAGGGGTGTGCCAAAAAATTAATTCTCATAATCGTGATTCTCATTTAGTACAATTCAGAATCGATTTTAAATGTCCTTAAATTGATTTTATTTGATTTATTTTATACTGTATTGCCCTTGTTTGTGTACTCAGTACACAAACAAGGGCAATACGTTTTGATACACAGTTAAGAAGTTGTAGCCACATTAGAGTCGAAGGAAAACGTCACGATCAAGTTATGCCAATAAAAGTTGCTGCTTTTGCAGCGTAGGAAGAGCATATGCCAGTGAGTCATGTTAAGATGCGTCTCTGTATACATTCCTGAAGTGTTTTGTATGAAGAGCCATTCTTTTTAGGGATAAAAGTGCTACGAGTAGCGCGCTAATTAGCATTAGCGAGTTAGACTGGAGTAGATTATGACAAGTATATATGCTCGTCTATAAAATGAAGCAGAAATCATTTTCAATCAAATCATTTTGAATCGACAATCGATTTTGAATCAAATCGCAGACCCAAAAATTGGAATCCAATCGAATTGTGAGACAGTCAAAGATTCCCACCACGAATACAAACCATCTCATTCATTAAAGGGGAAGTCAACCCCCCGCAAAAAATATTGACAATAATATGTTCTATGCAGGGGCGGCACGGTAGTCGAGTGGTTAGCACGTCCGCTTCCCAGTTCTGAGGTCTCCGGTTCGAGTCCAGGCTCGGACCCTCCTGGGTGGAGTTTGCATGTTCTCCCCGTGCCCGCGTGGGTCTTCTCCGGGTACTCCGGTCTCCTCCCACATTCCAAAGACATGCATGGCAGGTTAATTGGGCGCTCCGAATTGTCCCTAGGTGTGCTTGTGAGTGTGTATGGTTGTTCGTCTCTGTGTGCCCTGCGATTGGTTGGCAACCAGTCCAGGGTGTCCCCCGCCTGCTGCCCAGAGCCAGCTGAGATAGGCGCCAGCAGCCCCCGCGACCTTTGTGAGGAATAAGCGGTCAAGAAAATGGATGGATGGATGGATGTTCTACGCAGCCCCATGAATCTAAATACAGTATTCTGATAAATACTATGTTTGTGTAATATGAGTTGAGCAGCAAAATCCAGCAGTTTTAATCATTATAAGAAGGCGGCCAATTTGCCACTTGCTGTCGAGTGAAAACAACATCACAGTTGCCCAGGTCTCATGTAACAACCAATCACAGTTCATCTTAAGAAAACAGGTGAGCTGTGACTGGTCGTTAACCTGAGCTCTGAGCAACTGTGATACCGTCTTCAGTCGACAGCAAGCGGCAAAATGGCCGCCTCCTAAGATGGATAAAAGCGGCTGGATTTTGCTTCATAACTCGTATTCCACAAATGTATTAATCAGAATGTCATGTTTCAACTAATGAGGTCACACATAACATATTATTGTCAAGAAATGTTCAAGGTTGACTTCCCCTTTAACATGTAGACACTTAGCAAGTTACCCTTACAGTATTAAAGAATATCTTACATTATGTGGTGCTATTCAGTGGATGCATTGACATGCATCAGGTCTATATTTATGAAATGTTTAATTTGTACTAGGGCTGAACAATTACGCCCTAATTTGCATACATTCACAGCAATAACAGTATCCCTTATATTTACCCAGCAGGCACTGCGGCAGGTCTAGGATGACCGGCAAGAGCCAGACCAGCAACGTGACCAACAAGAATGACCCGCGCTCGCTCAACTCCCGCGTCTTCATCGGCAATCTCAACACGGCGGTGGTGAGCAAGGCCGACATTGAAGCCATCTTCGCCAAGTACGGCAAGATTGTGGGATGCTCCGTGCACAAGGGCTACGCCTTCGTCCAGTATGCCAGCGAGAGGAACGCCCGGGCAGCCGTGGCAGGCGAGAACAACAGGGTCCTTGCGGGGCAGTCGTTGGGTAACGTTGATCTCCTGTTACATTATGCATGAAAAGTACCCCTCAATTAATCTGCACCGTTCAAGGGACAAAATAGAATATTACAATAATATGATTAGTTTTAATTATATTTAAATATTGAAATTGTGGTTTTTTTTAAGTTACTAGTATCTCTACAACATGAATGACTAGAAGACCTCCACTAAGTTTGACTCATGTCATTGAGAATCATGACTTGCAGGCTGATGCTGTTCCACTCCAGTCCTATAGGTGGCAGTAAATGTGCATTATAAAGTGAGTGTCGACTGAAAACAATCCCTTAATCTGTACCTTTATCTAGATTTTCTCCAAATTCTAATATAGAAAGCCGCCACCCACCAATAGCAAACAGTCCTAACAAACGGCTGGTTCCTCCGCTTGTCCCCAATTTAGGCAGACGTTAACCCCGGGTTTTCACCGAATGCGGTTGCGGTGCGGTTGCGGTGCGGTCCGGCGACGCAAGCAATTAGATTCCATTCATTCGAATGGTGCAGTTTACACCGCTTGCGGGTGCGTTGCGTGTCGACTGCGGAAGGCCTGCGGTGTGCCGCAAGCCTTCCGCAAGGATAGACCTATTTTCTATTTTTGCCGGACGCCGCAGCGGTAGGCCTCCGGCAAATGGCAAGCTAGCACAAAACACATCGAGCGGGACAGGAAGACCGAGGCAGTTTCAAAATAAATTTCCGGTTACCTTTCAGAATAAAACACTCGCCAGCTCCTATTTCGCAAGTTTTTCAGCAAAACGTGACGTGGGCGTCGCCGGGCCATGTGCTCATTCACGGTTTAGACACCAGCGAACATGGACGAGGAGAGGTTTATATTGGAGGTGGAAAACCACAAAATAATATATGACACGGCACATCCTTTTTATAAGGACTGTAATGTATTGTGAGTTTGATGTTCGCGATTGCTTGTTGTGCCCGTCTCGCTTGCCGTACTGAGCGGCAGCCGGACGCGGAAGACAGAAATAAAGAGTGGACCCGCACTGACCCGACTCTCGTTATTAATATACTTTACAAGGACAACCAAAAAAAGGATGCTGCATGGAATCTCATAGCAGAAGAAGAAGAAAAGGTTAAATCAAAAGAAGTCCACCTCTCTTTCTGCTTCTCTGTTGAGCAGACTTTCTGTATGTTTGTCGTTGTGAAATGCCACATGATCGCGCGCGCGCGGTCCCGCGAGCCACGTTGGGAAGTGGGCGGCGACGGAGCTGCCGGACCGCAGCTGTGCGGAGCCGGTGTGGATTGACAAAAAAATTGACCCGTCCAGAGCACGCAGTCAAGACGCACCGCAACGCAACCGCACCACAACCGCATCCGGTGAAAACCCGGGGTCACAGTTAATACAAATCTGCATCTTTACTCTGATCTCATTCTAATACATTCTAATACAGCAACAGGGTTTTCCTGGTTCAAATTGATGCAGATGAGGTACTACAATGATCACTGTATGCAGTCATCCCTCGCTATAGCACTTGTAACTTTTTTCCGCGTCTTTGCATCGTGGATTTTATCTGTAATACTTTAACTACTCACAAAATATTAGATATTTGGCTTTCAGGTTAAATTTCAGAACAAGCCTAAAATGCATTCAAACCTTTTCAGGTGAACTTAATGTGACCTTCTCTAAGCTTTTGAATACACATGTCCAATTGTTAAATGTTTCAGTACTTTTTGCACAAATTGCTGTTGTCTACTGAGGAGTTTAACGGTAAAATTCACAAACGACAATGCTCCTCTCATGGAGGTGGCATCATCAGGATGTATCCCAAATGGAATGGTCTGCACTTTCTCCAGACCCGAACCCTATTGAAAACCTGCTGGATCAGCTGAGTCGCCGTGTAGAGGCTGGAAACTCTGCACCCCAGCACCTGAATGACCTGAGGGCTGTACTTGAAGGAGAATTGGGTGCCATTCCTCAGCAGACAACAAGTCGACTTGTGAACAGCATGAGACGTTGTTGTCAAGCTGTCATTGATGCTCAAAGGCACATGACAAATTATTGAGTCGTTGGCATTTTTTGTTGTGGTGTACCCACCGTTGTTGTTAACTTTTGTTTCAATTCATTGTTTGAGATGAGGAAATCACCAGTGCATCTTTCCACTTAAATGTCACTGTAGCGTAAACGTTTTACATTTTCCATAAATTTCACCTGAAAGCCAAGTATCCTAACTTTTTGTGGGTAGTGTATATCGCAAGATTTAACTGTGATTTTTCCAATAGGATTGTTACCGTTAGATATTTTGGGGGGCAGAGATGGAAAAAACAGGTCAAGAAAGTTAAAACCCTGCCAGAGTTTGGCTTTAGCCACAGGTGTGTCTCGTAATGACCTCGTTTACTTGCCGGTTGAGGACAAGCACCTGTAACCTAACCCCAGCTAAACTGAGCCAGGGTTTTTACTTTCTGGACCTGGATTTCCCATCTCTGTTGGGGGGTAAATCTGTCCTTAAACCATAGGTGTCAAACTGCATCCCTCCTGCAGGTTTTCGAGGTTTCCCACTTTCAACACAGCTGACTCATATTTAAGCTCACCAGCAAGCTCTGCAGGAGCCTGATAATTATCCTGATCATTAAAATCAGGTGCGTTGGAGTAGAGATACCTCGAAAACATGCAGGACTCTGGCCCTCGAGGACCGGATCTTGACATATGTGCCTTAAACTATACTTGAACATGCTTTAAAAAAAAACACACACACAGTGCTTGTGTCCAAATTCACAAGGCTGAGTCCTCCGAAGGCCGAATTTGTCGGCTGCATGACGTCACTCCCGGCATGACTCGACAACACGCACAGACCTACATATGAATGGATTGTAAATATTGCTTGTCGGTAGTGCATTGACTAGGGGTGTGAATTTCCTAGTACCTGACGATTCGATCCGTATCACGATTCATAGGTCACAATTTGATTCAATACCGATTAATCCCGATATGAATTTACGAGTCGATTGTTACAATTTTTTTTTACTCAATTTAGAAAATATCATTCAGTAAACTTGTACATGTACACTGTAAGATTTGTATGAAAATGTATTATTTATTGATCTCAAACTTCAGTGTTATAACTGTGAGCCACTGTATTTAACAAACAGGTTGTAACCTTTTTCATGTTAGAACAGCATTCAAATAAAATATTAAGGCTTAATGTTCCATTAATATAACATTCTTCCATGCATAAGGTGTGAAAGTTAAGACGCTTTGTTGAATATTTTTTCATCAAAAATGGATGTTAAAAAATCGATTCGGCTGCCTATTGAATCGAGTCGAGAATTGCGTGCTGTAGTATTGCGATATATTGCCGAATCGATTTTTTTTTTTAGCACCCCTAGCATTGACTGACACTCCATTCATGTGTAAGTCTGTGCTTGTCGTCGAGTCGCGCCGGGAGTGACGTCACGCAGTTGACAAATTAGTCCTTCGCAGGACCCAGCCTTGTGAATTTGGACACAAGCACAATTATGTCGCAAAGAAAATGTCTTCTCTTCTTCTTCTTCTTCTTCTTCTTCTTCTTCTTCTTCTTCTTCTTCTTCAACATTTTTAAGAAGTGACTTTCACCCGTTTTGCAACTTTCTGTTAAAAATGGCATACAGTACTGCTGCTGCTGTTGTTGTGCCCATTGTTCTCTCATCCCCTCCAAGGATCAAGCGGTTGAGCAACTGCAGGTTCTTGACCTGCTCCATGTGTAAAGTGCCTTGAGATAACTCGTGCTGTGACTTGGCACGACTATACTAAATATAATTCTTGACTTGACACTCTGTTTAGTGCCAAAAACACTTTTGATGATGTCAGAGGTTTCTGGGGCCAGGGCAGCCGCCAACTAATTTGAGGCAAACCTGCAGTAGGAAGGAAAGGTCGATGACCAATTACTTCCAAAACATAAAACCCTTGACAGGTACCATCTGCATAGCTCAGGATTTGTACTCCTATTGAATATTTTGACACATTTTTTGTTTGCAGTCTTTATGTGACCTTGAAGGCCTCAATAATAGTAGTAAAACAAATATCCGAAGACGATAGCCAAAGTCGAGACGGGCCGGTGCACGTCAGTGCGTCCAGTGGAGCCCCTACTTAAATCCTCTCGATATTACTTATTGATTTGTTCAGTGGCTCGTCCACAGTCCTCACTCTAGCTCTCGTTGAATATAAATGGACTTCTCGCTGCAGTGAGTGGTGTTTATTTAATTGGACTGAGGTGGTGTGTGTGTGTGTGCCATGTTCATTAGGGACCAATTGCATAGACAACTTCAGTGAAAACATCCTTTCCATCCGCATCGTAAAACCTTTAACTACAGGCAATATTTAAGTCGCATACATTCTAAACCATCCTACAAGTGTAAAATGAAGTTTAGCACTGTATATTAAAAAATAAAGATAAATGTGTTTAAGCGGCATATGACCAGGGTATGGCATCATTTCTATAATATTGCCATCCCTGGTCTAGAGAGTACCCATTGAAGGTTTATACCGATATATAAAAAAATATGTAAAAATGGTAATCGTAACTGTAGTGATAGACCGATATGGTTTTTTCAAGGCCGATGCCGATACAGATTATTTGTAGTCAAGTCGGCCGATAACCGATATTTCAAGCCGATATTCATTTGCAGTAAAATGGGGGGGAATTCTTTCAAACTATATATAATTTCTCACTGAGTAACAAATTCATGTGAATGTAGCTCATTTGGGGTTTTTGTTAGGGTTCGTAAAAACGTTTCAAAAAGATTTTCGCGGTGAAAAATTGTGTGAATATGTTCCAAATGTGTATTCGACAAATAAAAACTGACTGCGAACATCTTACAAATCCTGATGAAAACCCCAAATTCGCTACGTTCGCAAGTATTCCCTGCTCAGTGAGCTTTATCGGCCTACAGATTAAAAAAATGG
This sequence comes from Festucalex cinctus, assembly GCF_051991245.1. Lineage (NCBI taxonomy): Eukaryota > Metazoa > Chordata > Actinopteri > Syngnathiformes > Syngnathidae > Festucalex > Festucalex cinctus. The sequence goes on along the minus strand of NC_135411.1, from coordinate 21,480,376 downwards.
CCGATGCCGATATTTGGCATTTTGACAAATATCGGCGCCGATAATCGGCCCGGCCGATTATCGGTCTATCCCTAATCGTAAGGGTCCCAATATGTACCCTGTTAAAAGGCCGCAATAGTTGGGGACTGACCCAGTAACAAACCACTGGACCCTTGGTACAAAGTTAGCACCTTTTTTTCTGACAGTAGGTAGCTGTATCGAATGTCACAAATTATCATCAGAAAAGAATGACGAATGAGGAACGCTACATACATTCAGCATGAGTGAGCCATCGTTTCTCACTCTCCTTTTTATTGTAAAATATCTGCAAACATTACTTTTGTCAGCACGTTCTCATTTGTTTTTTTGTTGTTTTACAGTTTGACTGGTCAAAAAAAAAACAGTGTTAGTCGCAAAGTCACCCTTCTGATAGGCATTTCTTTTCACAAATGCTTGTTTTCTCCCCTTTTTTGGTCAGAGACAGATGTTTTTGGTAAACGATTATATAAATGTTTGACGATTAGCGCACTCTACGTGAAGTTGCATCACACTATTACGTCATTTAGTGCAACTCACACCCAAGCTAAGATCGCCCAAAGCAGTTTGTAAATTCATATTGGAGCCAATTGATGCGACAACTGTGGACATTAGCCGCATTAGCACATTTTGCCATTTGAACAGCAGCGAGCAGACTTTGTGCATGTTTTGTTTAAATTGTCCCAAATTCTTGGTGCTGCTGGACAGTTGCCAACTTGCTGCTGAGGTGTCCTTGATTGAACACTCACGTGTGTAAAAATTGAATTTTCGCCTCAGAAGAGCTGGCGGCTCTTCTTCTTTTTTCTTCTCTGCAAGGTTAGGAGCTGTGTGCTGTTAAAGCAACTGAGCATATGATTTTTTAATTAAGCTTTTAGGCTCCACTGTCACACAATTATTCACCCCGCTGTGTCTTTTTTGCCCCCTTCTGTATTAAAGATCATTATTAACTTGTCCCAGCAAAGTAAAGTAAGAAGATAATAAAAGAGTCAAATATGCAGCAGTCTTGTCAAGAGTGAAATGAAGGACAAATGGAGCGCCAAGTAACGCAGTGTGGAATTCAATTTTTTTTGTACAAATACGCCAAAAAGGCCAATAGAAAACAGAAAAAAAAATCCAAATACAATTTAGCCACCATAAGATCTTTGTAAACCGCACAAGCAATTTTTGAAATTCACATTTTTAGCTGCTAAACAAATGTAAAAACAAGTGTATAAAATTCATGTAAAACATTGAAACTACATTACTTGTGACCTTTTTTCCCCTTCCTTCCATTTCATGTGTTCTCTGAATTTGACCCAGCCACTGAGGGAGCAGTGAGCAGAAGCAATGGCTGGGAATCATTTGGTAATCTAACCCCTCCCAAATCCAGCCCATATTGCTGAGTGCCAAGCAGATAGACAAATGGGTCTAGTCTTTGGTTTGATTGAACCCACAACCTCCCACTTTTAGGGCAGACACTCTACCACTACGCCATGGAACTGGTCGTGCATCGTGATATATCGCGATGTTTCCATTTTTAAACAGTATATTATCTTTAATGTATATGTTATATTTTATAGTCACTCATAATAATTAATAAAAACATTTACAATACAATAAATTGATACATTAAATATATTTCCAGGTGATCTATCTAGAATGACTTTCTATGTTAACCTATTTCATTGGTTGTTTGGCTAACCAATAAAATTGGTATGCTGGTAACCACCCGGAATGGTCAATGTCTGACCATGGTTAATCCAGCCAATATGATCTTAACCTACTAGATTGTTGTGTGTGTGTGTATATATATATATATATATATATATATATATATATATATATATATATATATATATATATATATATATATATATATATATATATATATATATATATGCCCTGCGATTGGTTGGCAACCAGTCCAGGGTGTCCCCCGCCTACTGCCCAGAGCCAGCTGAGATAGGCGCCAGCAGCCCCCGCGACCCTTGTGAGGAATAAGCGGTCAAGAAAATGGATGGATGGATATATATATATATATATGTATGTATGTATGTATGTATTCCACCATTCCCTCCCTTAGTGCTGTCAAACGATTAAAATTTTGAAACTGATTAATCACACTTTTTAATTTTGATTAATCACAATTAATCAGCTAAATTACTGGCGTATTTGCGTAATATAAAATAAATCCAAAATACCGTAATATTTTGACATTAACGCATTTTATTATCTGAATGTCATTTGCAAACATTGATTAAATGCATGTACGCAATTGCATGCATGCGTGTATTGCTCAAAACGTAACAGCATCATAACAATTGGTTGCAATTCAGCAGTTATTAATTAATTAAACGCAAATTTTGTTTTATCTAAAGTCCCGTCGGGGTGTTTTTGAAAGCGAAATTTACCACCGAGCACACCAACTGGAGTTAACCCGCTCATTTTGGAACAACAGGCGTAGGAAATGGCGTGCATTGACCTAATCACCGAACTGCGCATCCTTCAATGTACATTCATTCATTCATTACATTCAAGGCTCAAGTGCGGTAAATTCATTCATGTTTCGTTCCCTTCTTTCTTCTATACTTCATCTATTTACTTAATTCCTTTTACACCTACGTCATCCTTTTTTACCTTTCATCCTTCCATCCATTCATTCTATTTCCTGCCTCCTTCCCTTTCCCTTCCATTTCAGCATGGCATTCTCCCTTCTTTAGTCACTTCCTCCTTTTCTTCCATTTGTTTATCATTTCCTCCTTCCACACTTCCTATCTTCATTCCTCCTTTCTTCACAGCCTCCCTTCATTCCTTTCATACATCCTTATCAGGGATGCACGATAATATCGGTGGCCGATAATTATCGACAATTAACGACCAAGTTGATGGCATACAGATACACCAGATAATAAAGAAATCTACCGAAAATAATGGACTTGCTCCATCTTTTGTGTTTGTGGCTCAAACTCCTCCCCTCTCCTATGGCAGTGTCGCATATTTGTGACATCATAATACACGCGACCTCGTGTTCACAGAAGATGCATCATGGCGATGTGGCAGTCACCAGTGGGCTTTCTGTACTGTGTCTCCCCAAAATGTTACCCTGACAGGTTTTGTTTTTTTTTCTTCATTTTTAAAACATGATTTTTGGCAAACTCAAAATGAGTTACCGGTTGTCTTTGAAGCAGAGATATCAATAAAATTCAGCTTCATGGTGCTTTGCACAATGTTTCAACGTCCTGCCGCCCTTCCTGTATCCCTATAAGTTCCAAATGTCTTTCCATCCCTCCCTCCTTGCACTTCCCTTGTAAGCCTCCTTCATCCCACCCTGTATATACAGTATACAGACTAGTTTTAAGAATGCATAGGAAGTGTGAGGGTTCCGCTGCAGGTGTGACTGGGTCAGCCCTCGCTCTCACCTAATGCATCTTATCTTTAAAACATGACGTTCCCTTTAGGCTGCAGTGGAGGTGCGCTGTCGAGGGGTCTTGCACTGATGACAGACAATCCTGGCGAAAGTTGACGAGGTCAAGTCCAAACTACGCTGAGATGCTGTTATGTATATTGCGTGCTACCTTAAGGTTATTCACTTATGACTAGCTAATGTCAGATGGGTGGCAACTGCTGCTGACTTATGCATTATGGAGACTTGATTATGTTTTTAGTATATGGCTTCTAAAATACGATCACATGACTCCTTGCTACCTGAGCGGCTTCTTGTACTGTGTAATAGTCCTGCAGTGCCTCTTTGTGGATGAAACGCGACACTGCAGTTTCACTGATCATGCCATTTTAACACTTGTACTTATTATTATTAAGAGTAGGCTTACCCAATCCAGGTCCTCGAGAGCCGGACTCACGCATGTTTTACTTGTTTCGGTACTGACACACCTGATTCCTATAATCAGATCATCAACAAGCTGTGTAAAAGCCTGAAAATGACCCTGATCTTTAGATCAGTTGGAGGATGGAAACATCTGAAACTTGCTAGTTCAGCCCACAAAGCCCAGAAATGGGAAAGACTGATTTATACTGTAGTATTAAATAGTTTTTAAAAAAATGTTTGCTATTTTTTTAGCTTATTGATTAATTTAATTTTTATACATTCCTTTCTATCTTCCTATTATATTTTAGATTGTTTTATCTGTTTATCTTTTGTTAAAATTTGTTATATATTTTATATATTGCAAATTTTTAATATCGTTGCTGTCCTGTGAAAAACATGTCCTTTTTTTTTTTTTTTTTTTTTTTTTAACGTTTTTTAGATGTCTGCAGTTAGTTGCATCCCATAAATGTAAAAATGTAAAAAATAAAAATAAAAATGACAAAAATGGACATAAGTGTTTTTCATAGTGCAGCGACAATATGTATATATTTTAAATTTGAATTATTTTGTGCAATATATTTATTTGTTTTTAAATTTTTACTTAATAGAAGGTCATGATTTGTCTTGTTTGTTTTAAATTATGAATAAGGTTTGATATGTCTGGGCCTTTTTTGGAATCAACCTCTTATTCTATTAAATATGCATTTGCCACCTTTGTGAACACTAGATGGTGCTCGTATTAAACACAATACTTTGGGAAAGAATTTTGTGGGGGAGTGGAGTAGAGCTGCAAATCCCATATTATGATGGTAACAGATACATTAATAATAATATACAGTTCGAAGGTGCCTTAGAGGCAGCAACAGCTGTGGAACTCTTTAAGTCTGATATGTCTGCTGTCTTTGAAATCAATTGAAAGAGACGAGACAGATGAAGGGCATAACAAAAGCCACCGACATTTCATTTAGAAGAAGATGGAAGCACACATTTTCACTGAGAGGCCAGCCCGTTTTTTTCATCCCTGCTTCAAGGGCAGCAATGAGAAAGATGCATGAATTTTACAAGAGATATCTTCAAACTTTTTCGTAGAAATTATTCATTAACGCAGCTCTTCAAATAATGGCCTTCCCTCCAACACAGGATGTATGGCTTACCTGTTTTCAGGGTTTAGTCACGTGACATTTGCAAGCTTAGCCTGAGGGCACTGTGACGTCACTTTCAGTTGACAGCAGATGGCAGTACAGGACATAATGACAGCCCACCCTAGATAGATAAAACTGGGTGATTTCTTTCTGCTTAATTCATATTCCGCAAATTCAATATTAATAAATAACAATGCTGGGTTTAGACTAGTTGGGGCGTACAGTCCATATTGCAAAGAAAATGTTGGACTTGCCTTTCGCTATTTACAGACCAGTGACTGAATTAGTCACGGCGTGTTCACATGCCTGACACGAACCTTGCTGACCTCAAAAAGGAGACCCTTTCAAAACAAATAACAGGTGGTGTCACTAGGTAGCTGTATTTACTTTTACAGTCCATATAGCATCACCCACAACATTAATGTGAGAAATGTGTGATTGCAAAATTAATTTTCTTTCACTTTTTTTTTTCTAAACAAAGAACAGGTGGTACCTGTTTGTTTCTCCATTGGCAAATATATAATTGCAAAATGTCATAAAAAAACAACAACAATATTGTAATATAAGATATTGTAATTTCAGTCTCATTCATAGTGTTCACTGGTCACATTTCGTGAAGGGGAGGTCTTCACTTTATTCAAAGAGGCCGTAATGTATTATTTTTCACTTCTTTCACTTAAACCTGTAGTGTGTATACCCTTTATTATTAAACATGGTTTCTCTATTGGACTTACATGACCAAATAAACATCTTAAATAGAGGCCTTCTTTTTTTAAAACAAAGAAAAGATAGTACCACGAGGTGGCTGTTTTTATTTTTACAGTCACCATGTCAAAACACATTAATTAATGTTGCTCTATGTAAACATAGAGCAACATTTCTAAAGACTGTAATATAAGCCCATGCTAGTGGTCACATTTAATGAAAGGGAGGTCTTACATGTATTCAAGGGGTGCATAAACGCCTTAAAGATGTGTTTGTTGGCTAATGAGTGCGGAAATTGACAACTTTTTGACTACGTCCGCCTCCTAGTGCTGAGGATGCAACATCGAGTCCAGGCTTCAGCCTTCCTGGGTGGAGTTTGCATGTTCTCCCCGTGCCTGCGTGGGTCTTCTCCGGGTACTCCGGTCTCCTCCCACATTACAAAGACATGCATGGCAGGTTGATTGTGGGCTCACAATTGTCCCGAGGTGTGCTTGTGTGTGTGGATGGTTGTTTGTCTCTGTGTGCCCAGCAAGTGGCTGGCAACCAGTTCAGGGTGTCCCCCGCCTACTGCCCGAAACTGGCTAGGATAGACTCCAGCACCCCCGCGACCCTTGTGAGGAGCAAGTGGTTAAGAAAATGGATGGATGGATAAAGTTTAATGAACTCATAATGAATTACATTTAATGTATTCACTTAAATTAATTTAATTCAATCATGTGTTACTAATTTAAGCAATTTTATTAAATTGGTCAACAATTCAATTTGTTATCTTAATTAGGTTCAGCAATTCTCTTTTTAGAGTGCACCTTCATCAACGAGATCGTTTGTCAAAAGGACATGCCATGTTCATGAAAAAAAAAGTTTAAAAGACTTAAGATAGGCAATAAGCAATTAGCAATAAAAATGACTTATTACACACACAAAAAAATATATTTTTACCTTACAAAAAATATTCTAAAACCCAAACCCAACCTCTTAAATGAAATGATCCGTTCCCGAGTCAGTGCGTAGCAATCACGGAATTCAGAATTTGAGAATTAGGATAATTAAGCCAGTGCATATGTAGCATTTTTCAAGGGCAAACAAAAAAAAGACAGGAATACATCGGCACCTAATCTGTGCGACAAAAATCGGACGGGCAGGACTAGCAACTGCCAGTTCATTGTGGGGGTATTTTAGGCCCCCCCCTCACTTTACCCCCCAGGATACTTTGACAAATGGTATGGTCTGAAGCGGCTCTGCTGGGAGTCTGGCGCTGGAAGCACACTCGCACTCACACACAGGCTGTCTGTTTTTGGGGAGAAGGAGAGGGAGGAAGAAGAGGCAAAGTCAAGCATCTTTTCCCGTCTTTCTGTCCGTTCCCGACATGTACAAAGGCAGGCGCCGTCGTATTCAGAGATGTGAGTACATATACTATACAGGAGGAGAGTAATTAGAATCCATGTTGGATGAAAACATATTAGCAATAGTCTCAAAAGTTGTTTTAATGTAATAGCTTTTGCGCTAACAGTTACTACATGTCTTTTGCATGTCAATAGGGCACGCTATATTGGATTGATGAGGTTTTTTTTTTGTTTTTTTATGTTGACCGAGGCATTTAAATAAAAGTTCATATCTTGCAAGAATGGGAACATGCATGGGACATATAATCTGTCAAAAGTATTAATTTACAGATTTTTTCTTTGGATCATGTTGGAATGTTTTGTTGGTAACAATACTTTTTTTTACTGTGTCATTGGAACCTGATTGTTTTGATGAATGTTTAAGGTCGCCTTCGTCTTGATCAAAAATGATGATTTTAATGTAGTTTCATTTTTTAAATTACATGGTGTTTAATAAAAAAAAATGTTTACTTAATTTTCACTCCCCACCGCAAAAATATAGACACCCTTTAATAGATCCAGTAACTCAAATTAGTCATCGCACATCCAAATGTTATTTTTACAAAATTAAATTTTTTTTTGTGATTAATTGTGTTAATTTCTTTAATTTACTTTATTTTTACCACATTAAAAAAAAAACATGCTTTCATGACAAAAAAAAAACAAACTTTTTTTTTTCCCTCATTAAAAAAATGAATGAAATCATGGCCATCACAAACAGCTTAGTTAGACTTTACACCATCGATTGGATCGTGATCTAACAATATTTTGCATTTTATGCAAAATGTGTGATCGACTGTAATGTCATAATTTAGCTTTTGCGCTGGGAGGCGGAAGTTCCGTGCCCCATCCAATCACAAAGTAATAGTGTTTATGATTTTTTTTTTTTGACTGGTATAAAGTTTGAAAACCACAAAAGAACTAACTATAGTATGCGTTATTTATTTAATTTTAACATCTCTTTAATTCAAAAATCTTTCTTCAGGATATATAGGCATAAGTTTCGTTAACGTCTATGTGCCATGAGCCATCCGCATTCAATCAGATGCAACCAGCAAGCAGGCTTGTTGTTTGAACTAAAATGAAAATGCTGGCACACTTTTGCTAAAATGAGAATACAAGATAAACTGTGGTCATACCGAACGTTAGTTAAGCTGTTCTTGCGATGTGATTACTGAGAAGGATAATAAAGTTTGCGACAATTGTTGTGAATCTGAGCTGAAGCCAAACACCTTCAATTATCGATCAATTTGACATCACACAGATAAACTAGATAATAAAGAAATCCGCCAATCATAATAGACTTGCCACGTTGGTTCATCTGTTGTGGTTGTGGCTCAAGTCATCAACCCCTCCCCTCTCCTATGGTAGTGTCACATATTAGTGACATCATAATGCGCACGACCTCGTGTTCACAGAAGATGCATC